>NC_141551.1:79280000-79420000 GCF_021556685.1 Rattus norvegicus
TAATCTCGGGCTGTAAACAAGGAATAAACGGACTGTCTCAAATGTATCACGCTGGAGCTGGTTAATGATCGTCTGCCCTCACCTGTCCCCAAGCTGCCTGTCTCTGCACTGGCAGTCCTGAATGAGTGAAGGGATTTTCTCAGGGCCCTCAAATATACACTTGGACCACATCCCACAAACAGCCTTTACAAAGGAACATCATTTGTGACATGGGAATACATTTAACCCACTTCACTGTGTAATGAAAGTCACCCCTGGTGTTAAGCCTAGGTCTCCCGGTCTTTGCTCCATGCCCTCATGACTTACGTTTGCAAGGTGAGCATTGATTGGTCTACATACAACGCCGTGCTGATTTTCATGCTGTTCACATTCACAACATAATATATTTCATGGTATAAATACATCTGGCCTCTCTGTCTTCTTGGCCATAGGCTGACGAGGGCTTGGAGAAGCCCATCCACCACAGGGCACTAGTCTGTTCCCACTCAGAAAGTTATTCCAAGACTCCTAGCTTGACTGAACTCAAATCCCTCACATTAGACAAGTCTAACTCCTGTGCCTGCTCTCTGAAGCCCCCAAAAATCTGGAAGGAAATCTAAATTTTAAAAGGTGTTCCTGGATAAAAGTAAACATTAAATTTTGTTCTAGCATTTTTATTATATCCATCAAAACCAGGCCATGCCTTCGGTCCCCTTTCATCTTTTATAGGAAAAGTGTGAGCTCTTCTCTTATGACAGTAGACACACGATAAATAACTGCACACTCATGTCTCGTGGCCTTCATATGATCCATTTCCCTTTCTCAAGATGAAAAGAACTTAAGGAGAAGTCAGATTCTAGAGGGATCAGCAAATTACTGCTCACTTAAAAAAAAAAAGGGTGGGGGGGGGGGCTCCACGAAGCAAGAGTAAGATTTGATGAAACCGCGTCTGCTTGGTTCACAAGTTCCTCGAGTCCCCTTCAGAACTCAGGAATATTTGGGGAGAGGGTTTCAGACGCTACCCAGCCCTGCGAGTCCAAACAGATGCATTGCCGCAAAGAGCGTCTTCATTAGGACATCGAGCCTGTGGTCATATTTTCAATCAGTGCTGTAACTCCTCCCTTGCAAGGGCTTCCACTGACTCCGGGACCACCTAAGGCTCCAAGCGGAACACAGCAACGCGGTTTGAGATGTCTCTGTGATGTTCCGTACATCATATAGTTGCTAACAACCTGTCAAAGTCATCCTGACACCAAACTGAGAAGCTGATGGTTTGGGTAACATATTAGAGGAGATGAAAAAGAGAGAGGGGGAGAGAGAAAGAGAGAGAGAGTCCTCATTACTGTAATAAAACCAGCCGAGACACACTGCGAATCAATTACTGATTGTGACCTAATGAACCAACCCTCAGTCAAGTAGAGAGCTGAGCGGAGCCTCTTACATTATCAAATGATTTAGGATGAACAGTGTCTGAAGACCGGCAACAAGTCGAGGCAGATCCGTTTTCTTAAATTGTGGCTGACTTAATTACCTTGTTCCTGAGCAGGAGATCAAACGGGCAACTTAAGGTGCTAAAGCTCTGAGCCAGCTGGAAATGGAAAGGAAATAATTAACACCAACAAGAGCTACGTGGAAGGTCATGCACCTCCTGACAGGAGCGAGGAGATTCAAAGTTAAGGCAGGTGTGAAGTCCTTGATGAGCCAGCCCCAAGCCCCGGCTCTGCCTGCCTGGCTGGGTTTGGCCGGGTTGCTTGTGGCAGCTGTGTATAGAAGAATCCAGCTGGGAAAGGCAACAATTCCGAGGTCACAGCACAGCTGGGGGACCTGTCTGCCCATGGCCGATGGCCGGGCTCCCCAGTACAAGGGACAGGCGAAGCCAAGGTGGAATTCGTATTCCACTGCCCACATCTGTGTGGCTGAGAGAAGAGTGTGTGTGTGTGTGTGTGTGTGTGTGTGTGTGTGTGTGTGTGTGTGTGTGTGTGTATTGAAGATTAAAATCAAAACCTACAAAGTTCTCATCGTTAAGGGGATTGTCTTTGTTGATCGCCTAGAGTCATACCCAGCTGTACTGTCCGGCAATACGAGTAGGGACACTTAAATAAACAAGAGCTCAAAATAAGCCATCTTTGTAGACAGATCGCTTCTCTGGCTTTTATACTAAATTTTCAACAGCCAGTTTTTTCTTCGTCTTTCCCTAAAATGTCCTTCCCATTGTACAGGGCAAGGTGGCAAGGATTCCAGAGCAAAGCACGGTGGCATCCTTCTTGCCTGAGAAGATGGGCACCCTGGGTAAGGAAGATCTCAGTGTTACAGAAGTTCCCAAGAAGAAGGCAATGAAGAAAAGGATTCAGGCTTTGGGCTCTCCTTTCTGCATCTTCCTCTGAAGGTCCACGTCCCTCCTGGAGGATGCGTCCTGGCAGAATGTCACTGCACCATTTCACGGGCACATTAGCATGACAGACTGGCTTTATTAACTCAAGGTTCCATGATGCCAGCTCATGCTCTCTATTCACAAGAGGCTGTGTGGGATTAGTCTTTCTAGTCACTGACAAGTCGCTCCCCTAAGCACTGCAGGTGGCAGCATCAGAAGGCGCTGACACACCTCAGGAAGGGTTCACAAAGGATTGACTCACCGCTAAAGACTTGACACGCAAGTGAGTCACAGCTGGGACAGTGTTTGGACAACTGGGCTTCTGAGAAAGAGCTAGGGTGGGCTGTGTCCTGTGCATTGGAGGAATCCTGTGTAATGACACACCATGAGTCAGAGCCATCGACTTGAAATGAGGTCTCAAAAGCTGCACTGCTCTAAGTTAGGTGTCCTTAGGATTGATTCATCTACTTAAGGACAAACAAGGGTCTGGGCGGGGCCAGAGATTGTACAGCTTTAACAACCTCAGACTATGACTCTGACTTAGTTGATCTTTGAAACATTTCAAAATAGCAAAGGCTGAACATATCGTTCTCTGGGGAGCTTCATTCAGACATACCAAGTTCTAAAAGTATAATTTAAACTCTGAGGGATGCTTACTATTCCAAGGGAGGTGGTGGACCTCTGGAAAGATTTGAGGGACCAGAACACTTAGCTAGCCCATTCATTAAGGCACTCTCTGAAGAGGATGGTTATTTCAACTCCACTCACCCCCCAATAAACAGGCCAATAGGTAACAAGAAATAGAATTCACTTGGAATGGGGAATAAACTCCCATCAAGAACAACACAAAGAAAATCCATCCAGGACTGTGGTCTCCCCCCACAACCTCCCGTGTGTGTGTGTGTGTGTGTGTGTGTGTGTGTGTGTGTGTGTGTGTGTGTGTGTGAGAGAGAGAGAGAGAGAGAGAGAGAGAGAGGAGAGACTCCCTCACTGTTATTCTAAGCTGAGAGCCAGAGATTGCCATCAGAAATGATTTCCAAATCAATGACACTTGTACAAACCGTGAGGCCATTGCTTGACCGGGTGTTTTGTGAATAAAGCAAACACCATCCAGTAGGCTCCTTCCCAGGCCAAAGGCAGCACATGAGAATTATGCGACCCCCAGAATTTCCATCAAGAGGGGACATGTGACACAGCATCGCCCTCAGTAACCAATTCTTTCTTGAATGAGTGCCCGTGTCTGCTCCGGTCCCCGCTGCCACCAGGGACGCCTGGTCCAGCCATCACTCGGTGCTGCTCTGTCGCACGCCACCCTGCCCTCCTGAAGGCTGTGATTCATTGGATTTAATATTGTCCTGAGTCTCACTCCAGGGAAAGCTGCAGGCATGGGTTTTTTTTTCCCCAAGCCATTTAAAGCAGTCTATAGTCACCATTCTATAAAATAGGGCTTTATTAACTTAGGGCCGTAGTGGTTGATGAGCTCAGCTGGTACATGGCCACACAGTAGTCTCTAGCAGGGACAGTTTGGACTGCTTTGCCCTTACTCCCCTGCCCCTGTGGTAAGGTTGGTTGGTTTGTTTGTTGTGTTTTGTTTTGTTTTGTTTCCAAATAGGATTAAGGGGAAATCCTCTGTGCGAAATGAATACCGCTCACCTTGTCCCTCCACTCCGGGGCTGGGTTATGGAAAGACGTTCTCAGTCTGTCCCCTTAGTGCCTCCAGAAGAGACATGGGAGCCCAGTCAGACGTCCCTGCTGTTTAAAAGTTCTCCAATTTCCTTCATCTTCTCACTATTCTTAACTCTAGAATAAATGCATGAGCTGGCTCCCAGGACATACAGGAGAAACAGCTTTTCTCTGGACCCGGGTTATTCTGTCCTCTAGAAACGCAGAAAAGTTTGTCTCATCCAGGACCCAGATTTGTTTCCCTGTGAACCAAACTTCCACATCATATAGTGAGATATGGCTATGTGAAGCTGCGTGATGTAAAAGCCTTGCTCTGATCACGGCTAAACTATAGTATGCATAGACGGCTATCTCCTCTCCGTTAGAACAGAGCACGTCTTGTGTATTGAACAGCGTTTCCCAGTGAACTGTAAAGCCCACTTCAGGAGGCTGATTTCCTCAGACCAGTTTCCCCAGCTGTCCTTTCTGGGCCGACTTCTGGGGTCAGCTTTTGAGGCCAGTTCCCGACAGCCTTCAAGGACGTTCGGGGGGGGGGGGGGGTGTGGGGAGTGGGGGTGGGGGTTACTCCCAGTGACTTCCAGAGCCCGTTTCCAGAAAGTAATTTCCAGAAACACACTTTTGAGATGGAACTCCTTGATCTATAACCCTGAGGTGCAGCTTCCAGAGGAAGCTGTGGTACTGGCTAGGACCAGGATAGGAAATGAATCTGTCTGGCCACCTCAGCTCTGCTCTGTTAGGCATGACATTTATGGAAAGCAGGACCTGACTCAGGAAGCATGGGACCAAAGAGTGACTTGTGTCCAAGAAAAGTCTGGAAATTCCTGAGTCCTGTAGGATGTCCTGGACAGCCATGCTCCAAGGTTCTGCCAACACACTCCAGGGGAATCTATCAGTAGGGAGATATGTCCAGAGTCTGCTGCTCCTAGATGGATACCTGTGCTGTTCGTCTTCTGTTTACCATGGTGGTACAATGTAGAATGTTTCCAGGATGGTATAAAAAAACAATAGATAAATGACCACAATGATGAGAACTTTTAATAACCCCACCCTAGAGACAAACACAGGTTCAAAGTCAGCCAAGCATAGGGAGACTCCAGTCATCGTGGGCAATAACCACTCCTCTTTGATCAATAGACTTGGAGGCATAGCACCCTCACCTGCGTCAGGCTACACACACGCATCTGACTCCAAACAACAGAACACATGTCTCCTCCTCAGACACCACCAAAGACACCCCCCTTTACTGGACAGCTCCTATTCAAATATATCTGGGAAAACGGGGGACGAGAGGTGAATCCAGCCTAGGCTAGTTTGGAACGCACGTGCAGTAAAGCGAACTGGCCTTTGGGCAAATTTTTTGGGTTAATTTTCTATTCACCGTCATGAAAATGCAGAAATATGTGTGTGTAAGATTAAGATGTTTTATGGGAAGAAGGTGCAGGCTCAGTAAGCAAAGGCTTACATAATCAAAGCCTGCTGTTCAAAACACGGGGCTGCCTGTTATACCCCTCACCAACCAAATTCCTCCTCCTGTTAGCTCCACTAAAGACAACCCTAACCAGTAACTGGAGCTCTTAAGGGCATTCCCACTCTGATGGCCTCCTCCCCTCCCCCAGAGTAATCTGACCTACTTTACAGTCTGTAGCTTCCCAAAATAAGCCACTAAGAACCTGGGGACACTCCTTCTGCTCCCCAGACACCCTTGATGACAGGGTTGGGTTTTGTTTTGTTTTCTGGCTTTGCTGTTTTGGTTTTTATTTATTTCTTTGTTTGTTGTGGGATCACTTCTGTCTTCCCAAATAACACTTCAAAAGCATCCTAAGAGGCCTGAGTCATACCCCACAAGTAAGGACATTGTCCACCTGATGACCAGCGTTCAATCCCCAGAAACCACGCAGAGGTAGAAAGAGAAAACCGACTCCAAAAATTGTCCTCTGACTTCTACGTGGGCATTGTGGCGCACCCATGCACACAGTAAACAAACAAACAGGTAACAGTAAATGTTGAAAAGAAATCAAGTAACAAGATAGATTATGAGATGTAGTCAAAGTTGTCGCACAGGGTCTTTATTTTTCTTTTTGGCTTTGTTTTTATTGAGAATAGACCTTGTATTTCGCGCAGTACATTCTGATTATGGTTTCTCCTCCCCCAGCTCCTCCCAGATCCTCCCAATCGCTCCAACCACCCAAATCCACACCCCCTTTTTGTTCTCTCTCATTTAGAAAACTAATCGGCATCTTTAGATGATAACAGGGAGACCTCTGCCTTCCCGGCTCAGGCCTAGGTACCTGCAACTGCTTCATGGTTTCCAGAGAAAACCAGAGCGACCCCTCAGAGTCAGTCTGAACATAGACTCAGAAGATTCCTGCTTGACAAGACCAGCCAAAGCACACACCACAAACCCACACCCTGAATCAGGACCTGTGGGTTGGTGTCCCTCTGCCTGTTGAACAGAGGGACCCAAGCTCATCAGATCTGGGAAAGGCTGAACTTCGATAGCACAAGAAGGTCTTGCTACCTGAAGTTGTCTGGGGTGGCACCATGGGCTCCCTGGCGGTCCCTGGATGCCTTCTTCCACAGGGAGCTGAGCAATGCAAATCCTGCTGTGTTATAGACTCATGGCTGACTATGGGCCATGGACAAAAGCAGCCACATGGCTTCCCCGGAGCTCCTAGTGTTCTCTCTGGTCTCCATTAGCCTGCACCTAGAAGGAATTTAACACTGTTCCTCTTCTCCTCCTTACTTCCACCTCTAAAGAACATAAACATTGTCACTTGAACGTCAAAACTTGAAAGAGAAGTTATCCGTGAACGTTTGATGAGTAAATGAAGAAAGGCTAGAGGGGTGAGTGAGACTGAAGTGAGGGAGACTGGAGTCTTCTCCAGGACTTCAGAGGACCAAGAGCCCAGTCAAGGCCACCGCACCACCCACAGACTGCTCTCTCCAGCCCCATTCCCTTGACCGTATCTTGCTGACTGAGTTTGCCACCCATCAAGAAAGCTACACAAAGCCACTGAGGTGACAGAGCACCCGGTTCTGGAGTGCTGGGCGTGCAGGCCTTTGTCACCTCACCTAGCTTCAAGCATACTCAGATTCTACCTACCATTGCCTGTTGTTCTGAGAAGCTAGGACTCCCTGCTTTCCATGAAAAAGTAGGCTCTGGGATATGAAATGTCCGCGGTCTCCATGCTCACCCTACCTGTCCTCGCATTTCTCAGCAAAAATGAGGCCCTTCCACTCTTCAGATCCAACTAGGCTACTGTGCTCTTACCCCGCCACCCCTGCTCACCCCTCACCCCCTTGAAGGTCGGCTTTTGATCTGTTCTTTCCATGGCTTGTGGGGAGTCTAGAGGAGGAAATGGGGGCATAGACATGATCAAAATACACTGTGTATATATTTGAAATCTCAGACAAATAGAATTTCTTAATTATAACTTAAGATATTAATTAAAATAATTAGTATCTTAATTAATATCTTTTTTCTTTTTTAAATTATTTTTTTATTAACTTGAGTATTTCTTATTTACATTTCAAATGTAATTCCCTTTCCCGGTTTCCGGGCCACCATCCCCCTAACCCCTCCCCCTCCCCCTTCTATATGGGTGTTCCCCTCCCCATCCTCCCCCCATTGCCACCCTCCCCCCAACAATCACGTTCACTGGGGGTTCAGTCTTAGCAGGACCCAGGGCTTCCCCTTCCACTGGTGCTCTTACTAGGATATTCATTGCTACCTATGAGGTCAGAGTCCAGGGTCAGTCCATGTATAGTCTTTAGGTAGTGGCTTAGTCCCTGGAAGCTCTGGTTGGTTGGCATTGTTGTTCATATGGGGTCTCGAGCCCCTTCAAGCTCTTCCAGTTCTTTCTCTGATTCCTTCAACGGGGGTCCTATTCTCAGTTCAGTGGTTTGCTGCTGGCATTCGCCTCTGTATTTGCTGTATTCTGGCTGTGTCTCTCAGGAGCGATCTACATCCGGCTCCTGTCGGTCTGCACTTCTTTGCTTCATCCATCTTGTCTAATTGGGTGGCTGTATATGTATGGGCCACATGTGGGGCAGGCTCTGAATGGGTGTTCCTTCTGCCTCTGTTTTAACTTTTGCCTCCCTATTCCCTGCCAAGGGTATTCTTGTCCCCCTTCTAAAGAAGGAGTGAAGCATTCGCATTTTGGTCATCCGTCTTGAGTTTCACGTGTTCTGTGCATCTAGGGTAATTCAAGCATTTGGGCTAATAGCCACTTATCAATGAGTGCATACCATGTATGTCTTTCTGTGATTGGGTTAGCTCACTCAGGATGATATTTTCCAGTTCCAATCATTTGCCTATGAATTTCATAAAGTCATTGTTTTTGATAGCTGAGTAATATTCCATTGTGTAGATGTACCACATTTTCTGTATCCATTCCTCTGTTGAAGGGCATCTGGGTTCTTTCCAGCTTCTGGCTATTATAAATAAGGCTGCTATGAACATAGTGGAGCACATGTCTTTTTTATATGTTGGGGCATCTTTTGGGTATATGCCCAAGAGAGGTTTAATTAATATCTTAATTAATAATATGTAAGTTAAATTATAATAAAAATAGATAAATAAGACATTTAAAGACTACTAATGCTGGGGAATACAAAACTACTCCAGTGTTTACTTTATGTCTCTCTTCCAGAGAGAAATAAATACATCTTTTGAAAGTGGAACTCCATTTGCTCCATCACAAAACTGTTTTTCCCTCATAGCTACTAGAGCAGCTTGCTACAAAGTTACTAGTACTTTCCTAACTGCCAAGTCCCTAGGGATACAAAGCCCATAGTCTCTCCTTAGTGGTTTATATTGTTGACAGTGCTTCAGTTTTGCAACATTTTCTCAGCTATGTCCTAGCTTTTATCTTACCTCTCTGCCTATCCAACTTTAATTTCTTGGTCCTGGTTGACATGATCACTCTTTTGGCTTTAACTGATATTTCTGAATGCCACTAACTTTGAAATTTGTATCTCCATCCTGACCTTTCTCTAGAATGTGAGAGAGGCATATGTCAGACTTGGGCCCTGGCTGTGTGCACTGAGTCTGAAGCCAGCGTGAACTATTGGCCTGTTGACTGTTCGGTACCTGCCCTGCTCATTGCTGAGGGGTGTCAGTCTCCTAGATGGACATAGCCCACAATCCTGCCCTGTTCTTCACCCCCCGGTTCATCATAGATGTTTCAGAATACGCCAGAGACTCCGTTCTACTCTGAGAATACGCCAGAGCCTCCGCGTCACTCTTCATCTCTTCCACGGTTGCCTTCTATCCCAATCTTTACCAGTTTCCTCTTTTAACTATAAACTCTGATTTGATTTTTACAAAAACATCAGTATAGAGAGACCCCCAAGGTGAGGACAAAATGACTGGCATGCTCACATCCATAAGTAATTAACATTGATATTTAGGTGGACATAAGAAGTTACTGAGGACGGGCATATTCTGTTGTTGTCCATGCTGCTCCCATGGTACTCTCCAAGCCATTTTCGATTTCTTATTGTCATTTTCCCTGCCGCGTGGTATTCTATTTTATAAGTAGATGGCTACTCCATCAAAGAATCCCATAGCCTTGGGTATACAAACAGGAAACACAAAACCCTTGTAGAACGCTGCCCATCTGTTGTATTTTAATCATGTGTGCACATGTTTGATCTATGTGGCTTGATGTATGTGCACATACATGTGCATGCTGACATTTGCGTGTGTGAACGTGGGCATGTGGATCTCAGAGGACCATCTTGGATGCTGGCCCTCACCTTTCACCTTGTTGGGGCTACATATCTCTGTTGATTGCCTGGCCTGAGGGTCTCTGGGGAGTCTCCTCCCCCTGCCTCCAAGTTCTCCACAGAAGCTCAGCAATTACAGACAAGCTCTTCCCTCTGAGCTATTCCTTGGCTCCCACCGGTAATATGTTAAACACAGGATATTTACTGCACAGAACTAACCACAAGTGGGAACACAATAAGGGGCAATAATAAAGTAACTCAGAGAGGAGAGCAGGAGGCCACCAGGCCCATGACAAACTTTACTATTGTTTCTACTGTATGCTTGTTACTGTTTACTTGTCTTGTTACCACTAAATGCTCTAACAAAGGGATTGAAGAGTTTATCTTAGCTCACAGTTCCAGGGGACAGTGATGCTGGAGGAGGCACAGTATTGGAGAGCATGAAGCAGCTGGTCACATTGCTCCCAGTTAGGAAACAGAGGAATGCTATAGCCCAGCTCACTTCTTTTTTGTATTCAGTAAGGGGGCACTAGGCCATGGTAGGGTGCACTCGCATTTAGAGTGTGTTTTCCTACCTTAGTTAACCTAATCTAAACAATCCCTCACTGAGGTGCCCAAAGATTCGTTGCCATGGTGATTCTAGATTCTACCACTATAATTTGTTGTTTGATTTCTATTGTCTATGCCTTTGGGTGACTCTTTCATGCCTTCCTCTCTTGTCTGCGGCACATCACGCAGATATTTTAAGTCTCACATGGGTGTTACTATCCAGATCTATTTCCTCGTTTTGAAGGGTTGTTGTAGGGGTTACATATAGAGCTTTAACTTATATCTACTCCAAAAGAAAATGTCACCGTTCAAAACTCAGCACTGGAAACTACAGAGGTGTGTCTCCATTTGGTGCCCTGTCCCGGGGATTCTTAGCCTGGTATCACTCAAGACTCTTTTTCTGCATACATTTTTTTTAAGAACCCCAGACATATAGATATGAAAAAATAGATACGCAAGGTTGACATTGTCATTATGAGTCATAAAGAGATGTAATTTAAAACAATCGTTTGTTAGGATCATAATTTTACCACATAATAAGGAAGAAAGCGAATTATCATGTGAATGAGATGGTTGAATTTATTTATTTTTACTCAAAGAGCTAAATCTTTGGTGGAAGGTATGAGGACCAGAGTTCAAATCCCTGACACCTATGTAAAGAAGCTGTAGAAAGCTTAATGGGTCTGTAGCATATAGAGATAGGTATGGGTAGATTGGTAGGGCTCAATGACCAGACAGGCAAGCTCAAAAACTAAGGTAGATTGTGATTAGGGAAGACTTCATGTTTTCCCCAGGCTTAATCTTATGCATATATTTATACATACAGCTGTGTATACACCACATACAGAGAGATTAGACACAGACACACTACAGAAAATGATTAAATCTTGCTTGAATGTCTGACAGTACAGGACATAGAGCATCTTCAACACTCCTCAACATTGATTAAGAGTTCGGTTTGACAATCACTTAACTGAAAAGTCACCTTGCATAACTACATAGTAGGAAATAGTAGTATATTTAGACCAGTTGCAGAAGTTGTAAATCTTGTCCTATTCTCAAGCCTAAGTTTGTGGAAATGTAAGTCGGTAACTCGAGCAGCGATGCCTAAAATCAAAACTTCTAGCAACACAACCCCATGGTAAGTGGTTTGAAGCTGACCTGCTGAAGAACCAAGGTAAAATGGGGCTAAGACTTTGTGTCCTATAACTAAGTCTCTGTGTTTCCAGAAGATCGGGAAACCATGTGAACAGTGAAAGCTCTGTGTTTCACAGCACACAGTAGGCTTCAAGCTGAGCCGAGGTGTCTCCAGCGGTATTTGTTCATGTTGTAAGTTGCAATGGTTGTGTACAGCGCTAAGTGAACAGCCTGTGCATTCAAAGGGAAGGCTGTGGCAAAGCTTTGCAAGCAATGTGGGCGAGAGCTGCCAGCAGCTCCCCAGGTTTGTGAACATTGGATTTCAAATTATACATTCAGAAAGCCTTTTATGTTTTAAGCAGTTTTTGCCACCTTCACACCACATTGGGTGACAAGACCCAATAAGGGGTCACAGCCCACAGTTTAAGAACTGCCCTGTCCACTCTCTGTACAACTCTTGTCACAAACAGTCATCGATATAGGTCTGTACTACATCTTGTATTTGCTTTAAACATAATCTTCCCAGGAATTGAGAAATAGTTACCATTCATTAATATCCTTCCTAGATAAGAATTTCTTCTGTGAAGAATGATTTCCCTTGTACTACAAATTCTCCTTTTTCATTTACTTGAAATGTTCATGAGGGATAGTTTTGCTAGCTATAGAAGGCTTGCCAGCAGTTTTTCTTCCGGTCCTAACAACACTCCTTCATTAATTGGGATCCTCCTGACTGCTGATGAAAGTTGATTCCTACTTAGACCACTGTTCTTGGACTATAATCCTCACTTGCTTTCCTCTGCCTGCTTTTCATAGTTCCCCTCTATCTTAAGTTTCAAAAGTTTGAATGTTATGCGTTGAGTTATAATTTTCTTCGATATCATCTTTGTGTAGATTTCTTAGATTTGCGTGTTGATATTTTGCACATAATTTCAAACAAAAGGGAAGGAAGCCTGTGCTCTCTACCATCTCACAGAAAATACTTTAGGTTTCATTCAAATATGAGTTATGGGTTTTTGTTCCACCCGTTTTATTGTAAATTACCCATGTATTACCCATGAACTAAAATATAGATGGAACGTCTGGCTGTGACCCTTACTCACAAAACCCCAGAAATGTGCAGCTCCCAAGTGTTGCTTTTCTTCTTTTTCCTAGGAAACAAATAATTTTAATTAAGTTTCACAGCTTCTTCCATTTAACTTTTCTTTTCCTCACGTCTCTTGTTCCTGGAACCATGACACTGTCTTCATACATGTCTGAAAAATATTTGTAGGCTCTTTGAATAAATGGATTAAGGGACTGAATTCACTTAAGATAGTTGTGTAGTACCTCGAGGATCCTTGGTAAGGAGAAATGAACACCAATCCTTAAAGCTCAGCACAATGATGACAGCACCGTCTGGATTTTTTTGTTTTTTGTTTTGTTTTTTTTTGTTTGTTTGTTTTTTGTTTTGTTTTGTTTTGTTTTGGATATTTTTTATTTACACTTCAAATGTTATCCCCTTTCCCAGTTTCCCATCCGTAAGACCCCTATCTCATCCCCCCCTTCTTCTATAAGGGTGATTCCCCTTCCCCAACCATCCCCCTTCCAGCCTCCCCACCCTGACATTCCCCTACACTGGGGGGTCCAGCCTTGACAGGACCAAGGGCTTCTTCTTCCATTGGTGCCCAACAAGGTCATCCTCTGCTACATATGCAGCTGGAGCCATGGGTCTGCCCAGGGCTCCATGTAGTCTTTGGGTAGTGGTTTAGTCCCTGGGAATTCTGGTTGGTTGGTGTTGTTTTTATGGGGTTGCAAGCCCCCTTCAGCTCCTTCAACCCTTTCTCTAATTCCTCCAATGGGGATCCGGTTCTGGGACATGACACTCATTGGCTCCTTAGCAACCTTCCATGACAGGCCCTCAGGTAGCTCCTGGTTCTAGAGGCCAAGAATGTGTTTAAAATCTGTGATAGATGCATGGAAGCAGAAGTGGCCTCTTTTATTATATATTACCTCCCCTGTCATTATGAAATCATTTTCTAGTCACTGTGGTGGCAGCTATCGTTAATGTACTCATTTGACATTCATACGGCTCTCTTATGCACTTCCACAGGAATTCTCTGGTAATTAACTATTAGTTAATGTTAATAGTAATGGATTTTTTAAATAATGGGCCTGCAAATAGGGCCACTGGCAGCAAAGGATCAATGGATTTGAGCCTGAGAAACAGGGAGGCAATCCATTTCACTGTGAGAGACCCCCAAGTGGATATAGAGTTTGGGAAGTCGGAGAAGCTCAACAGGCCTGGTGGGAGCCTCAGACAGGTGGTCACCTCTCTTTGAGAAAAACTTGATTTGGGTTTAATAGAAAACTATGACAAGGTGGCCTTTAATTCGGCATTTTCCCTTTAGTTTGTATGCAGATCAACTCTGTCCTAAATTATCTATTTGCCTCATTTACAAGCTGTATTTCTCTGTGAAGTAGTAAATCAGATTTGCCTAGATGATTGTTCTAGAAAACTGACCTGGAGGGCAATGTCAAGATAAAAATGTATACTAATCTTCAGATCAAAGAAACAGCTGGCTCTCGAGAACAGCACCTTGGTGCAGGTGACAGGGGAATGAGAAATTTAAAATGAAGGTTACAATGACCTCCAATGGAGTTCACTTTGTGAATTGCTAGTGGAGAGGAAGCTTGTCTCTAGAATATGCCCAGAATTCTTTCCAAATGTGGGCCTTGTCATCATAAATACCAGTAATGGCAAAATTTGGCCAAGCAAGCGTCAAGTTTCAACCATCCATCTCATGTCTCCAGTTCTGTGTGTCCTTGAACACGGTTTCCCTTTCATGAACAGAGAGCCCAGGGAGATGACCTGTGGGGAGTTCTAGAATCACATGCCTATGAGAATTGTGGGAGTCCTGAGGAGCTTCAAATCTGGACACTTGCGTGGTCCTTTGGCTTGCCTATGTCTTACAACCATATCATACTCTATTGGCATTAGACAAGGAATGAAGTTAGACATATAATCTCCATCTCCTTCAAGACCAGCAGTCACTCCTACACTTCTATCTGCATGAGATTTGTCTACAAGGATGAAGTCTGTTCCTTAAACAAAGAACTTCACATTGACAGTGAGATATAGTCAGAAGTAACACAATGACCGCCATTCTGCACAGTAGGGCAACCCGTTGTCTTCTACACTTAGTAAAATTCATTTGCTATGGAGGAGGCATAGAACCATTTGAGCAGTAAACAGGGAAGATAGAGAATGGGCTCAGGAGTCAATGAAGCCTAAACTGGCACAACTTCAAAGGTGCTGACCCTTGACCTGCTCACACACTCCCTGCAGACTGCTGCCCCTTTCCTGGATAGCAGGTGTCTGAAGGGATGCGGTGCATACCTTCAAACCCGGCACTCTGCAGGCAGAGGCAAACAAATGGCTCTCTGAATTTGAAGCCAGCCTGGTCTAGAGCTGGTTCTAGAGTGGAGCAAGTTCTAGAACAGCCATAGCTACTCAGAGAAACCCTTGAAAAACAAAAAACAAGCCAACAATCAGGAAGTTGCTACCAAAGGAAGAAATGGTGAACTTGGCCCTGAGTCATACGGGTAGCATTCGGAGCACCTAGTCTGTTAGGAGACTGGGACACCCTGCAGTTCTGGCTATAGCTGGAGTACTTAGGGGAAACCATGGCTAGGCTAGAAGCATCTGAATTGTCAATGCCTCATAACTTATCACACGTGGTGGCTAACTATATGACTCTTCTCTTCCTCTCTCTCTCTCCACCCTCAAGATGAATGTATGTTTCCTTTTCGAAACCCATCCTCCCTGATGGCACAAGTTGAATTCCAATCCACAGTCATCCATGTCAGCACTTTAATTCCTAGGCCCTGGGTTGGCTTCATCCAATACTTCTGCTTATGGATTCAGAACCTGAGGTCTCGGGCGGGAGAGACACACTCTGAGCGCTGTGGTCATCTGTACTCTCCTGGCGGCATCCTGTTTCTTTTGCTCCAGCTCAGTTGCCTGTTTACTTGAGAATCAGATATTTTGTGAACTGTCGAGACCGAAGACTGTCATGTGTTCTGCTCAACCCATGTATTAAAGTAGAAGACACAGAGGGAGAGTGTTTCAGAGCTGGAACCTGACATCTGGAGGGAAGCCTCCTTCCCTGGCCTTCTAGCCACCCATCTTACAAGCACCAGAGAAACCCACACATGAACCATCCTGGCTTTGGCCTGGACCGTGTTAGCCTTAAACTATACAACCCAGCCACCAGTTGAGGCTCCTTGAGGTCCCTTTCCTGTAAGCAAGAAGGCATCCCAGTTTTATTCACAGTGTGCACATCAGGACCAGCTGCAGGGATGGAATTCAGCCAGACGCTGCCTTTTAAATTCATGCAGTAGAAAGCTTCCACAGTGTCTACCTTAATCATTACGCACTTCTCCTTGCCTGTACCAAACCGCATCTATAAAAACCATAAAGTAGAAATCTTTGATTACTCGGAAAGGTCAGGCTTCGAATTGTATATTTAATCTGTATTGAAAGAAGCGTGTTCTGTGAAGAGTTACGTTGTAGTGTCTAAACACCTGCTGCTTCCATTTTTTCAAGACACGCATGGGCACTCCTGGGCACAGCCCCACAAATAACAGAGCTATGCCTGTCACCAGCTACCTCCCTTCTCAGATGCTCCTTTTAGAATTTAAATATTTCAGCACCTGTCAGAAGACAGGTGAATTTTTTTTTCATGGTCAGCAGGAATAACAACAGTATAAAATAAGCTATTTCCACCTGCCTGGAGTGAATTGGGAAGCAGGCCATCATCCTGAGATTGGATATTCTGAAAATGCCTGCTTCCCATCCTTCCCTTTCCTTTCCCTCCTTCTCCTCTTCTGCTTTACCTTCAGACAATTCTATTAGGCTGCTCAGAAAGTGTGGGGAGCAGTGGCCAGAGCAGGTGGCCAGCTGCCATCCAGGAGGACATCAGCAATGCATAGAAACAGCAGATTTGGTACAGAGGAGCTTCTTGTGAGGGGTTTGGCAAAGGGGACACCAGCTGTGCAAGCTTCATTCTGCAGCACCTGGGAGACTCCGTGAGAACCCAGCCCCCTGCTTCAGACCAGGTGAAATTGCCATTGTGAAGAGAAACCAAACGAACTCAAATTGAAAGATGGTCTACAAAAATAACTGACCTTTAACCTTCAAAACTATTACTGCCATGAGAGTTGATAACACAGATTGTAGGATGCAGTTCTTGGCTTACAGTGGACAATAAATCCCTACTGAACGTGTCTTTCCATGCCTGACAGTACCCCTGTGGAAAGAGCTTGGTCAAATACTTGAGGAAGCATTGACCTATGAAAGAGAATTTTTAACACACACACACACACACACACACACACACACACACACACACGGGCACACATGAGGAGTCAAACAATCTGCATGACACCATTTTCATTCGTGTAATCCAATGATTTACAACTCTCATAATTTGTAATGGCGTTTTAAGGGAAACAAAAGACTAAGAAAGCTATTTTCTGTGTCCTCCCTTGTAGGTGTGTCTGTGTCCTTTTCAGATCAAATGAATTCCTTTCCAGGAGGTGAGCATCCACCTAGCTGGTTTGCTGTCCAGCAAGAGTCTTCGCTGTCACTGCCTGACTAAAGAATGCTTAACAGTTTCCTGTACAGCAAGAAGAGAGGAGATCAAAAAACACTTGAACTGAAGTGCGCTTCAAAGATTCTGGAAGCTGATAGAAGAGTAAAGATATTCAAAACAAGTATTTGAGTTCCTCCTCTTTGAATTTGAATACAAATACATCATTTAAAATGTAAATGCAGAATCATGAGCTTTTATATTTCAGCTTTTAAAATCCTTGGAAAAGACAGAAGCTCCCTATCTCTGGAAGAAAACCGGTCTGTTTTCTTTGTTATGCATAAGCAGACTACATTCCCATTTACCACTTTCCAACTTGCAGGAGAAGGGGGTGGTTCTGGGAGCTGGTTAGTGTATCTAGTATATCTTTCTTGTTCGGGACTTTTGCCAGGATAAGCTCTGACCCAGTGTTGGTAGGTCCTGTCAAGAAGTTTTGCCTGTCATTGACTGGGACACAAAACACTCAAAGCCGACACTAAACACCATTTCCTAGTAAATGGTATCTTTAAGAGATAATTTTTTGGAGGATTTTCTTGGTGTTAGAATTTATAGCAATATTAGCTATGCAAAGCAGGTTTTCTATGCAAATGAGTAATATAAATAGTGTTTATGTTTAAGAAGAGGTTTATGAGATTTTTTTTTAAAAAGCTATTCTCAGTCATTCAAATTCAGTCTTCTTAACCTAATACTCTGAAATGGAACATTGTGAAAAGCAAGCAAACAAGTTTAGTGATGAGGCTCAACTCCTCAAGTGCAGCCCTCTCAAACCAGTCACTTCATTCAAAGTTGGAAAGTAAAGTCTGTAAATTTGTTGTGGTGGTTACTTGGTTTTAGTTGTCAGTTTAACATGATCTAGAATCACCACAGAGAAGGGCCTCTGAGGGCATCTATGAGAGAGTATCTTCATTACATTAATCAATGTGGGAAGACCCAGTCACTGTGGGTGGCACCATTCCCTAGGCTTATTGGTCCTAGCCTGTATATGTAGAGAAAACAACATGGCGTGCATGTATTCATTCATTGCTCTCTTTATGAAATAGAGTCTATGTGATCAGCTATTTCAAGCTCCTTCCTCCTTGACTTTCCCACAGGGGCAGACGATACCTTGAACTGTGAGCCCAAAGAAACCCTTTCATCATTCAGTTGCTTGTGTAAGGTATTTATAATAGCAACAGAAAAGAAACTAAGACCCTGTGTCTTCTTAGGTACCTTGTTATCAAGAGGCTGTGCTCGTAACAGCAGCTCTGGCATCAGCCTGGGGCTTTCCTGAAACGCAACCACAGGCTCCAGAGCACCTTACTCATAAGCAAACGTGGGTGTTTGAAAGGCAGTGCTCTCTCCTGAGTGGTGCGAGGTTTCGCTCTACTCATTTCTAAAAATTAGAAATGTCATCTACACTTGATTTAGAATGATTGCTCAAGATGAGAAATCAAGAGCAGGAAAACCTTAGGTTGCCCCACCAGGAATTCTCTTGGGCAGTTGAAAGATTCTCTGCATTCTGTTTTAGCTGCATCCACCAACAGATTTGAGACGCTGCCGGATGCTGGAGAGGGAGTCCATCATATCTTTGTCCATCTCCAGCAGAGAACTCAGCTAGAACGGTTATGAAAGGCAAGGAGGAGGGATGTCCACAGTCTGGTTGGCCAAACTGACTCAGAGAGGTTGCCTCTTCAAACTCAGCTACTTTCAGTGGTTGACACCCCTGGGGATGCCCCCCTAAGACTCCTAACCCACAGCCACAGCACCCACCTAACCACCCTAATCTGAAAGCACAATTGAATCTCTGTACTTGACACATGACCAATATTACCCACAGCCATCATGAAAAGTATTCGTTCAAATCAGGTGTCATGGCTTACTTCTGTACACCCAGCATTTGAGAGGCCAAAGCTAGAAGACTGCCTTGAGTTGCCATCCAGTGTGGGCTGTGTAGTGAGTTCTGAGCCCTCCTGGGCTACAGTGAGGCCCTAACTTAATAAATAAATAAATAAATAAATAAATAAATAAATAAATAAATAAATAAATAAATACCTTCTCTTCAAAGTTCTTCAAGAGGCATCTCCAGATTGTGCACAATGGAAGGCAGGAGGCCTCTCTTCATCCCAGCTAGCTAATTATAATAATTGTTTTTTTTCCTTGTTCAATGTACTTCCTCTGAAATAATAAGCTTTTCAACACACAAAGCCCCCCAAAAAATGGTGGCTGATGAATTAATTGGCTGGATGGGAATATTCAAAACACAAAAGCGAAATGAGAAGAGTCAGCTCAATGTCTGTCTCCGAGACTGTGAGAGGAACACACTAACCATTACCAAAATCAGAGACAGATTGCTCGGGACACTCTAATGACATCATTGTTTCTGTACCCTGGGTAAACATGACATTTCTACAATTAGATCTAAATGCACATAGCAATTAGACCCCTTGTGCATTGTGAGACCAATATCCATCTACAGACTTGGTGGCTCTAAGACCCAAGCCATTCCTAAATATTCTTTAAACAAAGAGAAATAGCCCAGTACTATTTGAGTTTGTCCTTGAATGAACAAAGGTTATGGGGCACCTTTGGCATCATGTAGGCACAGCTGACCACTTTAGAGTTTGGCATAGTTCAACATGTAGCAACATCATGGATAGGGATAAGAACACTCTGCTTCAGATCCGTATTCTCAATGCTGGGGACAACTCACACAGAGCCTCAGTACCATAAATCCACACTCCAGCCAGGGACTGCATTTCCTCCTTATTTTGCCATAATATCTTTCAAACATAAGCATTTTCTATCAGTTGTTTAGGTGTCTCCCTCTTGGTTGGCCATTGAAATGGTTGCTTCCCCAAAGCATCTGCTGACAGCTGAAGACATGGAGCTTCAGGGTAGAGTGAGCCCAGTGACTGGCTTTCCCTTCAAAACTAACCTTGCCCTCACTTTATGGATGAGTCCAAGCATGGATGTGAAGATAGCTGGTAGGCCACGGGTAAGAATTCCCTTTCTGTACTGGGAGACAGATCAGTAAATACAGTGCTTGCCTTATGAGCATGAGATCCTGACTGAGATGGTCCCTTAGAATTCACATTTCCAAGGCCCCGAGTGGTATAGACTTGTAATCCCAGCTTGCTGGGAAGGCAGAAATGGACAGATCTGCATGGCCTCCTGGCCAGTGAGCCCTGCCTTTTTGGTGAGCTCCAGACCAGTGAAAATCTTGTTTTAATAAACAAGGTGTACAGCACCTGAGAAACAACAGCCAAAGTTATCCTTTGGCCTACAACTCCTCCTCCTCCTCTTCTTCACCCTACTCTTCCTTCTTTTTCCCTCCTCCTTCTCCTTCAAGTGTCTCAGGTTGCACACAGGGCTCATATGTAGCAACAGCATCTCAGGTAGGTCATATGATAGCAGGAGACAGAATGACTGCAGTGTCCTTGGCGGCCCCTCCCTCTGCTCTGAGATTCATGGCTGATAGAAGGCTAGAATCTTTGCTGGCACATGGCCATGGCAAAGCTGCAGGTGTGGAAGACACTCGGCTAAAAGCGGCTGCAGTAATCAGAGCAGATCCACGGGGACAAGAATGAGGAAGGTGACAAGGTGCAGTGTAGTTTCACTCCAGGGAGGGCATAGACTCCACCCCCCACCCTTGATGAGATATCAGGTAACAGCAGCAGCTATCAAGAGGTAGCAGAGAGGAGCCCAGCACACTTGTCAACATCGTATTTTCATTATCATCAATGGTCATGTGTAATCATAAAATAGCAATTAAGTACAGCTGCTCCATGATACTCAGAGATTTGCATTCAACCCGAGCTGTTAGAAACCACTGACCAATGCCAGTATCTCATCCGCAGGTCTTAAAGATCTTATGTGGTCAAGTTCCCGAGTTGCTTCTGAAATATGTATATGTATGTAATATTTTTAATTGGAACTGATGGTATTTCCATTTTCTAACCTCAGTGATTCTGTATGGCTTTTCTGTAAGTAACACCTAGGCTGTTCGTTGGCTGATGGTCTTGCGTTTATTTTTCTTGTTTTCTCCCTCTGCTGGGCTCCCCTCCACGAGGTTAGCAGGATGAGTCAGTTGCCAGTTAGGCTTGTCGTTGACAAATGGACAGGTTCGTTTCTGGGGCTTTGACATCTCATCGCTCCTTCTGTGTGCTTGGCCACTTTGCCTGTGTACCAGCAGCAGCAGCAGGACAGAATTGGGCCACACACAGTGCCAGCCAGGTCCTTCAACCTTCTACCATTTGTCACCCTGAATGTCAGAAGGGTTCCACGTGGCCATTCCAGGATGACTGGCTGACAATGCCCTCTGAAAGAATGTCTGAGTCCGCTTGCTTCAAAGGTGAGAGAGAAGAATGCAGAAAGCAATGGTGAGCTAGAGAAAAGTTAATTTATCAGTGTTAGTTGGAGATAGCCAAACACGTTGAGACCAGCAGGGAGGCCAAAGAAGGGAAGATGCCCTCCCTGCCACAAATAGTGCTGGGTGCCAAGCTGATCAGCAGCACTCCACGACAACCGCCCTGATGAAATCCAAGTTGTGGGGCATGCTTCTGAGAGTGGGATATATGCCACTCAGCCGCTGAAACATCTACCTCAGCAATCAGTGGCTTTGCTCTTCTTAAAAGGGAATGACCCCAGCAGTCCCTCCCCACCTTCTTCCTCTCCAGACCTGTGGGAAGTAAGAAAGCAACAGTCCCCTGCAAACATCCTCTACTCAACTGCCGTTGAGGCATCACTGAAGATCTTCCACCTCCAGAAATAGAGCCAGCCATAGGCTGATAACCCGCCTGTCCGTGCATAAGGCAAGAAGTGTTTGCCAAAGCCAGAGGCCAGGCACCAGTGGGTTTTTTGTGGCAAGAAATAAGAGTTCCTCGCTGGCATATTGTTCCAGTGATTGATTTAAATGCTTCCCTCTCTTTGTAGCAACAGGAAGGTCTGTGAAGTTTCCAGTCAAAATGGCTCATGAATGGGTAATCACAACAACCCTAACAATCTTTTGATTCCCTGACAGATCCAAGGAACGCATGAGTTTCTCATGATTGATGGCTGTTGACTGACAGTGGGTTCTGTGGAATAATGAGAGGCGTCCCAGACGGCAAACGGCTCCAAGAAGAGATGAGGTGCATACCCAGGAAATGTACATAAGTCAGATGAAGAACCAAGCCTCTAGGCAGTCCAACTCCACCCACTGAGGGAGGAGAAGCCTCTGGATGGTGACAAACGCCGGTCCTTCTACTTCTCCCAGATGTCCTCCTTGTAGCCATGGGTTCATGCCTAACTCTCAGACAAAAACACTGTAGGCCTTGACCTAGGCGATGGCACTACGGGAAGGGAAGGGCTCTTGGCACAGTAAAGTCAATGGTGCCCAGGAAATCCAGCACTAGATTCAAATCACATTAAATTATATGCACATAAAAAACATTTAACTTGATCAATAACCCAGTGAATAATAAAAACATAGGTGCCTGTCAGATACAAAGTTAGAAGGAAGCAGATCCTATGACTTAGGGACCATGCCGAAAAAGGCATTGGCTAGAAGCCAAGCTTCCAGAATTCTTACTGAAAGGTCGTTTGAAAGTCAGAATGGACTCAACTGAAGTACAATGTTCTCCTGCTTCCATTTTAGAAGCCAGCTGATCACATACTAGAGAAGGGATGGTAGAGGAGGGAGCAAGATCCCTGGACCCCAACCCCACACATACACACACACACACACACACACACACACACACACACACACACACACACACACCTGTCCTGTGTCGAAGACTAAAGATTTTTATGTGCAGAAAGTAGGACCCTAAAGGCTGGCCACTAACAGCAAGGTGATGCAGATACAGTTATTGTCACATGTGTGGCAAACCAGAAGGTCTACATCCAAAGCTCAGAGCCCAAACTGTGAGCACGGGACCCTGAAGTCCACAGAGGACAAGATCCCGAGATTCAGTGCAGCAGTTAGACTAGAGAAGAGCAGAAGTCGTTGCAGTCTTCGTAGAGTGGTTCTTACTCGCCAGGGGAAGGTAGAGTGCTTTCCAGTCCTCCTGACAGTAGTCCAAGCAGCTGTGCCTTCTGCTGCCGTCATCAACACTGGTCGCTGTCTTTCACACTGTCACTAGAGCAATGGAAGCAGAGGCCTCTAGGCATAATGTTTTTGTGCACTGTGTAAAGGTTATCTTTGTATTAGTCAAATGTTGATTTTTTTTTTTTGCCCTCATATTTATTTCAATCTGGACACAACATTGCAATGCTCATGCCAAGAATCGCCTGTCTCAAGTTTGTGTGAACAATTCTTACCATTTATTCTCTGTGTTGTTGATAAATGCTGATCACCCAACGGCTGGGCCAAAGAGAGAACAGGGCAGAACTCCTGCCAGCTGGGGAGGTGGGTGGGGGTGGGGATTCAGAGCTGCCACAAAGAGGAAAAAGGCAAGAGTTCATAGAGTTCAGCTGGAACATAGAAGGACCCAAGTGCAAGTGTTATGGGGATGTTGGCTGGGAGCAAGCCAGATTAGTTTAAGGAGCTAAGACAGATCATTTGACTGCCCAAGTATTGAGGTGAAGCTTCAAAATAAGACCTTGGTCTTTCTGTGTTGTTACTGGGAACTAGCTAGGATAAAGAACTATAGCCACGGTATTAACTTACTGCTTACATTGATAGTAAAAATAACATTTACAGAGGCCCCTGCCTCAGAAGCTGCTCCTCTGAGACACTGATCCAGGTGTCAAACCGAAACAGGGACAATGGTGAGATCTGCTCACCAGGGAAGCAGCAAGAGATCAAGCTGGACTTGCCTATGATGCAGCTCTGAGGGCTGCCAACAGGACAGGGCTCCATCAGATACTGGGGTAAGAGGATCCTAAAGTGTGGGGGTAAAAATCTAATTCTGTTTTCCTAAGAACACCACACCAAGGGCCAGTGGGCTTTGAGTCTAAGAAGTACAGGCCCTACACATTAATTAGTTGTTCCTACCACGGGGAGAACTTCACAGCCCACAGTGACAAGCCTTGTGTCCTCAGTGACTCCTACTTTCCATGTCTTTACCAACCTGTAACTTTTTTTTTAAATAGGATATTTTTTTAATTTACATTTCAAGTGTTATCCCCTTTCCCTGTTTCCCATCCATAAGACCCCTATCCCATCCTCCCTCCCCCCTCTTCTATGAGGGTGTTCCCCCACCCAACCACTCACCCCTTTCCACCCCCCTGCCCTGACATTCCCCTACACTGGTGGGTCCAGCCTTGGCAGGACCAAGGGCTTCTCCTCCCATTGGTATCCAACAAGGCCATCCTCTGCTACATATGCGGCTGGAGCCAGGGGTCATCATCCTGTATCTTAAGGGTAAGGGTTATCCGCTGTGAAAGTAGGAATGTATATGAAAGTAATAAATGGGGTCTTTGCTGCCTTTGGCTTCGGATGTTGACATGAATCTGGAGACTGTTTAGCATCTGGGGGCTGAGGAAGAAGAGCATCTTGTTCCTATTTTCTGCTCTGGGTGGGAGGTGGTGGGCGTGAGATTAGATTCACAGGCACAGGAGTGGACAGCGGTCTGCTGCTGCTCTGGGAAACATGGAGAGCAATGAGGAGTAGGCACGTGGGTTCCCTTGCTGACTGTGGAGGTCAGTACACGTCTCTATGGCTGGTTCCTGGTCCTACAGAGCAGAAAAGGTGCCCCGGCAGGGAGAAGGCCAGGCGACAGGAGAACTCACAGCAGAGACTCCATGGCAGCATTATGGGATGCTTCTGTTCTTAGTGCTCTCATAAGCAGTTGGATAACCATTTCTTCTGTAGTGTGGAATCTCTTCCTTGAGGTCTAAAGCTGAGGAGAATCTCTTGTCCATCCTTTCCCACTTCTCTTAGAAAATAAACCCATCTCCAGCCATCCCGGGTCCAAGAACACAGGGAGTATTGAAGTGATTGGGCCCAGTCAGAGGATGATGGAGTGTGGTGTGGTCTCTCAGGGCTTGCAGCAGTCAGAGACAAGATAATCTGGCAAGATGGTGAGCCAGCAGCCATGGAAGCTGTTACTCAGCATTTTTGTTTTCCCTTTTGTTTTGTTTGTTGGTTATTTGGTTGTTTTTCTCTAAAGGTGAGGTGCGATTGCATCGCTCTAACTGATCTTAATGTGCTCTGTAGGCCAGAATGTTCGTAAGTGTCTGACCGCTCTAACCCTACCACTCTACCTGCCATCCCAGTGGTCTATGAAGTGCTGAAGATGGACTTAGGGCTTTGTATATGCTAGAGAAGCACTTTAAAAATGAGATATATCTCTAATCCCACCACTATGGCTTAAAGGAAGATGTAGCCCATTCTAAAGTGTGTGTATTCATACATGTGCGAGGGCATGCATTCCTGGGTGTTCCTGTGTATGTGTGTGTGTGTGTGTGTGTGTGTGTGTGTGTGTGTGTGCGCCTGTGCATGCCTGTATGTATCTCCCTCCTCTCTCTCTCTCTCCCTCTCTCTCTCCCTCTCTCTCTCTCTCTCTCTCTCTCTCTCTCTCTCTCTCGTTTTTGCTCTGTGTGTATGCTCACATGTATGTGTGCAATTCACAATTCTGTGTGCATTGGAGAGGTATAAAAGGATGTGACTGTGGTTATCACAAGTGTAGAGGAGACTTTCCAAGCTGGGGCAGGAGCAACTCTACTCAGAGCCTTGCCATTTGTACATTTGGAGCAGATATATCTTCTTTAAATCAGTGTTCTTTTCCCCTAAAGATTCCATAAGTGGTACTACTCCAAGCCCTTTCTGACTCTACAAACGGTGGGATGAAATCCACAACTCCTCCCAGCATGGTGAGAGAACCATAAAACCCTGACTCCTACTTCAGACCCTGGCCGAAGGCATAAGGAAGGGGCGTGTAGCAGGGGGTGAATTTGAGCAAAGCAAACAACTACATGTATGAAACCAGTCAAAAGCATTGAAGAAACAAAGCCCGGCCCCCACCATGGGAATGGGGCATACATGAAACGACACTACTGGTCCTTTCCTCTTCCAGGCTTGGCCATAGGAAAGCAGAGTCAAAGCTAACACAAAGAGGATGAAAACCCACCCATCCAAGGTCATTAACCGCTGAACTAGAGACACTCCAAGAACTCATCTCCATGGGCTAGCAGCAAAAGGGAGCCTAGACAAAGGTGAGCCAGAAGCCAGGAGGCATTATGGTGAGACTTGGGGAAATGTTGAAAGCCCAAAGGGTCCTACATGCATCCTCAGAAAGGACTGTGGCGGGCTGGGCCATTGGGAAGAGCCCGGCGTGAGTGACATGAGAGGCACCTGTCAGCCATCACTAGAGAAGAAGGCCAAAGGGAGGGGTTCTCATGTTTGGAATACTGTTTGTCAGCTTCTGGTCACCTTGAGAAAACAGCCCATGGTTGGCTCATGGTTTCAGGGATTTCGGTCCACAGGTGATGGCCTCCATTGTCCCATAAAAGTGACAAGCAAACAGAGAGGAACAGCAAGAGAAAACTTTTTCAGAGCATTCCTCATGGAAACTATCTTCTTCAGCCAGACCCACCTTCTACTCCCCACCACTTCCCAAAAAATGCTGTTAGCCTACAAATGCCCTTAGGGATTAAGGCATTGAAGGTAGAGGGCTTCTGATCCAATAATCTCTCAACAGCACCCCTGGGTGTCAGTCAGACATTCAGCACACGAGACTTTTGGGGTGTTGGGAGTTACATTACATCTACACTGGTAGCACACACAACTGTAGTCCTGAGAGGTGAGCAAAGTTGGCCGATGGCTAGAGAAGGCATGAGCTTCAGGAGAGGCTCTGATAATTAACCAGATAGTGAGCCTGAAGTGATCCAATAGCAGCCCCATCTTTGTTGTGTGCTGAGCAATATTCAATCAATATTTATCCCGGCATTATTAGCAGTAAGAATGATAATGTAAAAAAGTGTCATGTAAATATGAAGCCTTATTATAGCTAGCAAATTGGATTCCTAAGCTGATTAATTTGAAAGCTGTTTGGATTTCTTTTGGATGATATTGCCAAGTTTCTGGGTTTGTAGTTTGAACTGGTGACTTTCAAAATTGATGCTGAGGGCAAGAGACGGTGCTAATTAGTGCGTGAGCTTTTCACATCTGAAAATCTGGGAATGAGTCCTGCTCGGGTCAAAAGTGAAAATGAGCTTGGGTCTCTCGCTCTGATCCCTGTTGACATTGTCGTCATCACAAAGCTACCCTGTTATCTGGCATAGATGCTAAGCTGTCAGGAGAGCAGTACCCCAAGGCAGCTGGCCATGGCAGCAGATCCTGGCCACAGAGTAACAGGAAGAACAGTTTTCTAAAGGCAAAAATAAAAAGGAATTCATGGTGCATGCACGTCCAATCTGAAAGACAGTGCCATCTTCTTCCACTGCCCGTCACCTCACTGAAAGTGCTTGGCCAGCAACACAAGCATGTAGAATGATACTGTCTGGCAGAATGAAGTATCACGCAGCATGGTCCATGATGGTCCACGCGGCCACATGTGTATGGTAGAGTGGAAAAACATGGAGCCATTTTTTTACAACAGTCCTGTGTTGAGTTCCTGAAATCAGAATTCTAGTGGCAAGTGAGATTCAGGATGAGGAAGATACCCATGCTCTCGTTCACTTATTCCCCCACTTACCTGTTGGCTGAACTAACACTGCCCAGGAGGAAATCCAGGATACAGGTCAAAGTTTCCTGGAAGCATCCTCAGTGAGCATAGACTAAGTTCCCAACAGCATCAGAAAACAATGAGGTGTGTTCAAGTAGAGTGTTGGGCCAAGCATTCCACCAAATGGGAGGGCACAGACCCCATCGTGGCTGGAAAGGGAGACAGGGAGATAGGAGATCCGCACCTGACTCCCTAGCCATTGCCTGCTAACCTAAACTAAAAAGCAGAATGCAAGAAAGGTAAACACAGGACATAAACACGCACACACACACACATCCAGAGAGAGAGAGAGAGAGAGAGAGAGAGAGAGAGAGAGAGAGAGCGCATTGGCTTTGGGCTTTCAGGGACACTTAACAGCTTCATCAGTATCCTTTCTCAGGTCTGAAGGTCAATGGGAAATAAAGGCCCTGGGCAGTATGGGTTCCTGGTGCCAAGAGCCTCAGCTCTCTAGGAGTCATCAGTCAACAGGATGGGCTGAGAAACAATGGAGCCACCACAAGAGTGAGCTGTTGACAGCCAGGGATCAGGTCCCCACACTGCCTGCTGAGGGTGTTGTATCCATCCCACAGACATCATCCAAGCCGTCATTCCATTTCACATCCCTCGCACTTAATAACAAATTCTCGGCTTAATCTTTACGACACAAGTCACTTATTCTCAATCTGCCTCTCCGAGCGCTGCTGTAATCTCACGGCACTCACGCCAGCCACTGGCAGGGAGCCCATCACACTCCCAAATCAAGCCCATTTTTTCATTAGCTCGACTCCTTCCCGAGGTGGCCTCCTTTCCAGTTGGCTGATCAGCAATCAACACCAGTTTGCTTCCATCAGAACAGCTCCTGTAACTTCCCATTTAAGAACGGACCCCTCTCAAAACACATTAGGAAGAGGCATATGGAGCAACCGTGATTTTTTTTTTTTTTTTTTTTTTTTTTTTGGTTCTTTTTTTCGGAGCTGGGGACCGAACCCAGGGCCTTGCGCTTCCTAGGTAAGCGCTCTACCACTGAGCTAAATCCCCAGCCCCGCAACCGTGATTTTTAACAATGGGTTGAGTTCTTTTTCCCCCTTAAGAAAAAAAAAATAATGTGGCAGAAATCCAAAGGCAAAAGTTCATTTGCTCATCACTCTGTGGACTCCATGGGAGATTTAGTCCATCTTAAGTATTGATGTGTATAACATCCCCTTCTAGTTAAAGATGAGAAAATAGTAGACGCTATTTTCAATCACGGAAATTAAGGTAGTGGTAAATGCCTTACCTGAACCATGGGCCATGTGCACCATTCAGAAAATACAGCATTCTGTGCCAAAACTAAACTTTGAACAATAATTTCCTTAACACTAGTTTCCGGGGGGATATTTTTTATAAGGTGAGACTCAAAGATGCTGATAAGCCTTCTGTCGTTGGGATGCGGTTGGAGGTGGGTCTTGAACACCCGTTGCTCCCAGGTGAGGCAGGAACACCCTTGCAAAAGTTGCTCACCCACATGCAACTGAGGACTTCTAGACATTGCCTTACGTTGCTCTCTGGCAGTGCATTTTACCTGTCTCAGAGCACACCACACACACAACAATCACCTGTGTTACTCAGTTAAAGGGGCAGCCTAAAAGCTCTCCCTGGTGAGCAATTAGAAGGGTTCAGAAAAGGCATTGCTGTGTTTTACCATTTGGCATTGGACTCTTCACTGTTTCTACAGCTGGAATCAGTTGTATTCTGAAATCCTGTGCCTTTGGAAGTGCAAGCTGTTTTGAATGTAAGGCATAGTATATGTCTGATGTTGTTTTGAATGTTGGCATAGTCTGTGTCTGATGCTTTCAAAAGGCCCAGGAGAATACCGGGAGGATACCACTAAGAAGGTACAGGATTTTCCTCTCTCTCCCCTCCTGCTCCTCCCCCCTTACCACACCTGTGTTAGGCTTTCTCCCACTCAGACACAATGGATGGATATGAACTACAGGTTTCATGACCGTTCATTGAGCGTTTCCTACCAACTAGGCATTTTGTGGCATCTGGTCACTCTCCTGTGTATGGCAAGACCATTGTGACACTACATTACCCAGCAAACCTACTGGATATAGATGGGACAACATGTTTTGTGCCACAATTTCTAAGACAGTTCACCTCTTTGCAGAAAAAAAAAATGAACCATTTTCTGGTCACTCTTCAGAACAGCACTGACCTCTGACGAGGCTGAGGAAGGTGGAATCCCCAGCTTGCAAATGGAATGGTCCCTTCTCTTACAGGGTGGGTTTCAGGTATAAAGGTATACATCAACAAGGTAGTATTTAAAAAAAAAAAAGAGCCAGAATCCTTTTTAAGAATCAAAATAATTAGGATTAATAATAGTTAATAATCCTAATATTAAGAATCCTTTATGGAGCCAGAGTTTGTTGGCCATCATGAGGCGTGAAGCATTTGTATGTTTGGATGTAAATTGACTCTGTGTATCAGTATGACTTGGGAGTGAGTAGAGAAGAAATAAATGCATGTGGCCACAAAGAATCCATTTCATCGAACCTTTACAGCCAAAATTCTGAACGACACAAGATCTTTAAGTGGAGTTTCCCAATTGAATCATCACAGCTGAGACTGGGGCTTGGGTTGATTTGGGACCTGAGCCTTACTTGCCTAGTGTCCCTGAATGGATGATTCACCACTGGGTGCTTTACTTTTGCCTGATAAATAAATCGGAGCTTTTCACAAACCCTAGCTATCTCATAGGTGTGCTAAAAAGAAATGAGGCAACACTTCTGAACTCACAGGAGATCTGGAAGAGGCCAAAGAGAGTGACAGGCATGCCCGAGGGGCGGTCTTCACCTTGTAGTGATATTGACTTCTCTGTGTATGTCCACATTTCTCTGTCTCTCTCCTCGTATTTCCTTACTGCTCTCTCTCTCTCTCTCTCTCTCTCTCTCTCTCTCTCTCTCTCTCTCTCTCTCTCTCTCTCTCTCTCTCTCTCTCTCATCCTCCCCACTCATACCTGCTCCCTCCCCCAGCTCTGACCAGCAAGGAACAGCTTTGTCCTTTCCTATCATTCAGCTCCTCCCAATTTACCCAAACTATTAGCCTCCTGCCTCTGTGGAACCCTGAGTGGAGGTTCCCTACTGGAACGTGCCCTCCTTGATCACCTTAAACTCCTTCAACTTCCACATGTCTGCTGACATCAATCCAAAAATCCCCGACCTCATATCCAATTTCCTGGCTCCTGGGCCATGTAGAATTGTTCAAATAAAGCACAGACTCATGAAAACTTGTCATACAACAAAATTCACCTTAACCTAAAAACAGCTCTCCAGTGTTACTGTCTATTGTGTAATTACCCCTTCAACGGTGGTCTGACCTCAAACTTGACTGAAAATAGAGCTCTCAGGCCAACGGAGAAAGGCCCGTGGAGACAAGCCTGGAATAGTCACTTGGTCATCTCTCAGCTTACAGGTACCAAACCAGGACAAGGATAAAAACCGGAAGCCTTGGAGCCTTTTGGCAGAACCTTACAACACAGACCCAATGCCTTGAGCTCCGTTAAAAAGCCCTAGAAGTTAAAAATGGGAGAGAACACGGACTTTAATAAAAGAAAAAAATATATTATAGCTCAGGTTAGCATCCAGTTGCTTGGGGAGTTCAATAATGAGGAGGGCAGCCTACACTAAGCAAACACAGAGCATTCCTCGCTATCACAAGCTAAGACACAGCCACCTCACACCCCACACCTCACACCTCACACCCCACACCTCACACCCCACACCCCACACCCCACACCCCACACCTCACATCTCACACCTCACACCCCACACCCCACACCCCACACCTCACACCTCACACCCCACACCCCACACCCCACACCCCACACCCCACACCTCACACCTCACACCCCACACCCCACACCCCACACCTCACACCTCACACCTCACACCTCACACCCCACACCCCACACCCCACACCCCACACCTCACACCTCACACCCCACACCCCACACCCCACACCTCACACCCCACACCTCACACCCCACACCTCACACCTCACACCTCACACCCCACACCTCACACCCCACACCCCACACCCCACACCCCACACCCCACACCTCACACCTCACACCCCACACCTCACACCCCACACCCCACACCTCACACCTCACACCCCACACCCCACACCCCACACCCCACACGCCACACCCCACACCCCACACCCCACACCCCACACCTCACACCCCACACCCCACACCTCACACCTCACACCCCACACCCCACACCTCACACCCCACACCCCACACCTCACACCTCACACCTCACACCTCACACCCCACACCCCACACCCCACACCCCACACCTCACACCCCACACCCCACACCCCACACCCCACACCCCACACCCCACACCTCACACCTCACACCCCACACCTCACACCCCACACCTCACACCTCACACCCCACACCCCACACCCCACACCCCACACCTCACACGCCACACCCCACACCTCACACCCCACACCCCACACCCCACACCCCACACCCCACACCCCACACCTCACACCTCACACCTCACACCTCACACCTCACACCTTACACCTCACACCCCACACCCCACACCTCACACCTCACACCCCACACCCCACACCCCACACCCCACACCTCACACGCCACACCCCACACCCCACACCCCACACCCCACACCTCACACCCCACACCCCACACCCCACACCTCACACCTCACACCTCACACCCCACACCCCACACCTCACACCTCACACCTCACACCCCACACCCCACACCCCACACCCCACACCTCACACCCCACACCTCACACCCCACACCTCACACCCCACACCCCACACCCCACACCTCACACCTCACACCTCACACCCCACACCCCACACCCCACACCCCACACCTCACACCTCACACCCCACACCTCACACCTCACACCCCACACCCCACACCCCACACCTCACACCTCACACCCCACACCGCACACCCCACACCCCACACCTCACACGCCACACCCCACACCCCACACCTCACACCTCACACCCCACACCCCACACCCCACACCTCACACCCCACACCCCACACCCCACACCTCACACCTCACACCCCACACCCCACACCTCACACCTCACACCTCACACCCCACACCCCACACCCCACACCTCACACCTCACACCCCACACCCCACACCCCACACCTCACACCCCACACCCCACACCCCACACCTCACACCTCACACCCCACACCCCACACCTCACACCTCACACCTCACACCCCACACCCCACACCCCACACCTCACACCTCACACCCCACACCTCACACCCCACACCCCACACCTCACACCCCACACCTCACACCCCACACCTCACACCCCACACCTCACACCCCACACCCCACACCTCACACCTCACACCTCACACCTCACACCCCACACCCCACACCCCACACCTCACACCTCACACCCCACACCTCACACCTCACACCTCACACCTCACACCTCACACCCCACACTCCACACCCCACACCCCACACCCCACACCCCACACCTCACACCTCACACCCCACACCCCACACCCCACACCCCACACCCCACACCTCACACCTCACACCCCACACCTCACACCTCACACCCCACACCCCACACCTCACACCTCACACCTCACACCTCACACCCCACACCCCACACCTCACACCTCACACCCCACACCTCACACCTCACACCCCACACCTCACACCCCACACCCCACACCTCACACCGCACACCAAAAAAACCAATACTTACCCAGGACTGGCCATTATCTGTCTCCAAGGTTCCCAGCCCAGATGGGGGGCATCCTTCCCAAGCCATTGTATCAGCCATGCATCAACAGGTGTCATACGCCAGGAAGCCTGAGTGGCAGCTTGGCCCTCCACTGCCTGCCCCTCAGGGACATCAAGAATGGAGCCAATGGGTGGACTGGTGACGGGAGGGTCACTGGTCCTTTGCACCCCAGTCTTCAGAACACATTACACCCCTATAACTTTGGTGCACTTAACTATAGCTTAAGCTTGGTCAGAAATGATGGAGTTAATCATCCCTGGTATTTCTAGATCCTCTGAGTCCTGTGTCTGAACAATGGCTGTAGCCAGGCAATTCCAAGTCACTTGGCCACTCTTGGGGACCTGTGCATCATGCTGAGGGATCTCACCCTCTATGGATTCTTTGACCTGGGAAGCTAAGTGGGGGGACAGAGGTCAGCTCAGCAAGCTTCCAAACTATGTTTTTCTAAGTAGTCTGTGCCAGTGCGGCAGCAGTCACCCAGTTAGTGCTGGACGCCATCTTACACACTGGTCACCCTCGTGGATGCTTCTAGAATGAAGGCTTGCATCCCACATAAAGCTTGCTTTTAACCTCAGGAACACACAGATGGACAGAGTGCTTTGAAATCCTTAAATAAAGCTGACTAGGAAGGGCTGGCCCGTTGCCTAGTCCTTAAGATCAGCACAAATTAAACTTCGTTTGTCATAGAAAAACACGAGGCCGGGTGCCACAGGCCTGCGATCCCAGCTACTAGTGAGTGTGAGGAGTTCTCAAGTTAAGGGCCTGCCTAGGCTATAGAGTGAGTTCAAGGACTGTTCAGTGTCTGTCTCCCTGGGCTGCAGAATGAGTTCAAAGCTTGGCTTAGAAACTTAATGAGATCCTGTCTCAAATAAAAAGAGGAGACAGCTGACTGGTGGGAGACTGCTGTAGTGCATGAGGCTCTAGATTCAAATGTCAGTATCAAGGTGAGCAAATATGAAAGAACAGGGAGGGGAGGCCAGGGCAGGAGAGGGGAAGGGAACAGAGGGGAGGGGAGAGGGAAGAGGAGGAGAGAAGTAGGGGACGAGAGGAGGCGGGAGAATGGAGTGGAGGGGAGGGGACTGAAAGGGAGGGGATGAGAAGGAGGGAGGGGTAGAGGAGGGGAGGGGAGGAGACCAGAGGGGAAGGGATAGAGTGGAGGGAAGGAGGGAGGGGAGAGGAGGGGAGGGGAAGATAAGGGGAGGGGAAGAGGGAAGTCTTACCAACAGCTGAAGTCAGGCCAATCAGAATCCCATCATACACTGAAGTCTGAAGTGGATCTTCAACTCACCTTGGTGGGGTCATTTTTAAAAGTCGTTCAGAGGCTACCCTCCTAGGATTCTTTCTGACAGGAATGGGTTAATTGTGTAACCTTTTCTGCTCTCATTCCAGCCTCTGAGTTGTCAGCAGGGAGATGAACGAGCTGCTGTTTTGCTGTGTTTCGCTGTCTGTCCGACAGTGAGCTGGTTGCAGACGTTCAACCACTTTCTTTGCTGTCTCAAAGTTGTCACAAGAATTGATAAATTTCAGAATATTTTTCTTGCCCTCATTAGAATCTTAACGTTGCCATGTAAATAAATGGATTTTGTGCCTTTTGTGGGTCCCCACTCCCTTCACTGGGAGCCACGTTTGTTCTTACAACTATTTACGCTGGAAAGGGGGGGTCTCTGTGGAGAAGGGTGGGTTGCTGTCTCAGAGGCATCTCCAGAGCTACAAGTCCTCCTGAGACCGCCAGCAAGGACGGAGGTGGGACACCCTGGATTCCTTCCTGTGAACAACTTCCAACCATAGTGTTTTTTAAATGATTTATTTATTTTATGTTTGTATATGTGCCTGCACACGAACTACTGTGTGTGCATATGTGTGTGTGTGTGCCCATGTGTATGTGCATGCATGTGAATGTGTGTGTGTGTGTGTGTGTGTGTGTGTGTGTGTGTGTGTCAGAGAACTTGAGGAGTCGTTTCTCTCCTCTCTTCATGTAGATCCTTAGGACCCAAGTCATCAGGCTTGTGGTCAGCACCTGTACCTACTTACCAGCTCAGCTGTGATTTATGTGGAGCAGATGTGGTCATAGGCAGATGACAAGAGACCTTTGTCTTCAGTGACCATTCTTCACACTGTTTCCTTCTGTGACATAAGGAATGTTCTAGACTCCAGAAGTCTCTGAAGGAACAAATTGGTGATTCAGAAGTAAAATTGTGCACAGAAAAAACAACATAGTTAGAAATGGATACAGGAGCATTGGCAGGGCTGACTTCAAAAGGGACACAGTAGGGCCACTAATTGGTGGCTAGGAAGATGGCTGCGAAGTCAGCGTGAGGATACAAATTTGATCCCCAACACCTACATTAAAAGCAAGCAAGCAAACACAGTGGCTGGTGGTGTACACTCGAAATCTCAGTGCTGGAAGTAGATCCCTGGGGCTCACTGGCCCTCAAGCCTAGTTTGATTGGGGAGCTCCAGGCCAACAGGAGTCACTGAGGATCGAGATGGGTGGAACTCAATGAATGACAGACAAGGATATCCTCTAGCCTGTCTATGTGCACTACATGTGTGCACTCACACACACGCACGCACACACGCACGCACACACGCACACACACACACGCACACACGCACACACGCACACACACACGCACGCACGCACACACGCACACACACACACACGCACACACACACACACACACACACACACACACACTACTAACTGCAGCCTCCAACTCTTGGTGTGAACATTGGGATGACATAAACCTTGCAAACATCCATTAGGTTTTAATTGGGTTTGGTTTGGTTTTTTTTACCTGGTACAGGATAGAGTCATTTGAGAAGAGGGAACCTCAGCTGAGAAATCTCTCTCTCAGACTGAGTAATAGGCAAGTCTGTAGGATATTTTTAAAATTTATTGCTGCAAGAGGGCCAAGCTAGAGGGGGCTGGGAAGGTAGGTCGGTGTTTAAGAGTGGGTGCTATTCAAGCACAAGGACCTAAAGTTGGATTTCAGAAGTCACATGAAATGTCTACACACTGAGACCCAGGTAAGCCAGGTTACTCAGACTTTATTTTAAAACAAAACAAACAAACAAACAAACAAAAAAACAATGAAAACCAAAACCAAAACAGTTGGGAACCAGAATCTACATTTAATGTAGAGTTAATACTACATTTAGTATAATATCTTACAATTCCATCCATTTTTCTGAAAACTCGTGATTCCATTTTTTTAATAGGGTTAAACAGAATTTCATCATGTATCTATGCTGCCAGTAGTTGGAGTCTGGGCCAGGTGTTTGTAGGTTCTTGACCTCTTACTCCAAGAAATAAAAATGACTCTCACAGATCCGCAAAAACAGCAAGACAGCCTTATTGAGAGGCAGTTGTGCTGGGTATGAAACAATATATTCTCAGGACTGACCACTAGCCACATAGAGAGGGTACTGAGGAGTCACAACTTCTGTTTGAAGTTATGGAAGAAGAACAGGAAAAATTGAAGACTGAAGGGGATAAGAACTCCACAGGAAGACCAACAGAGTCAGTTAACCTGGACCCTTGAGGCTCTTAGAGACTAAACCACCAACCAAAGAACATAGGTGAGCTGGACCAGCAGATGTGCAGCTTGTTCTTCATGTGGATCCCGAACAACTGGAGCAGACGTTATCCCAAAAGCTGCTGCCTGTACCTGAGATATGTTCTAGCTGGGGTGATTTGTCTGGCTTCTGTGGGAGAGGATGTGCCTAGCCTCTCACAGGGTTGGGGAATATCCAGGGGCCTCACCTACTTGGAGAAGAAGAGGAGAAAGGATGGGGGAAGGATTGGGGGCACTGACCAGGAGGGAGGCAGTGAACAGGGTGTAAAGTGAATAAGTAAAAAATAATAACAATAAATTAAATTTGTAAAAAAGCATTCAAGAGAAGAAGTCTAACTACTGAGGGACATGACTTGGGTGGTTTGCTATTTTGAGTGAGGTAATAAATCACAAAATTGTTTTTCCTACTGTGCATGTCCTTTTTTCTGATGCCTTTGATTTCAATCAAATCTACGCCCCCCCCCCCCAAACATGCATAGGCATAGGATGGTAAATTCAGAACAAAGTGTGTCTTACTGTATATGCACTAGCACAGGTTCAGACTGGATTGGCCTTCCCATCCGTCCTACTCAGGTGCTCTGGGAAGAATATATTTGAATGGAAAAATGAGTTTACTGGAAGTTAGGGGATCAGAAACAAATCTTATTTTTCAGAGAGGGGTAAGTCTGAGGCAGGTGAGTGCCTTGTTCCTAGAGGGGTGTGTGTGCACAGTGTGTGCAGGTGAAGGAGTTAAGTGCAAATGCATTCTTAGCAGGAGGGAGGAAGGATACAGCAAAACCAAGTGCAGTCCCAGGTAGCTAAGCTCCTCCTCGTGCCTCCCTGCCTCACGTGTACTGCAATGCCATTACGTAGTCATCTGCTGATGGGCATCTAGGTTGTTTCCATTTCTTACCTCTTGTGAACAAAGTAGCAATGATCGTGGATGAGCATGTATTCCACAGCCGGAAATAGACTCCTTTGGGTATATGCCCAGGAGTGGTATAGCTGGATCCCATGCTAGCTTTAATTTTAGCTTCCCAGCTACTATGAAAATTGCCTGGTCTTTGAAGCTCTTCACTCTCCCTTCATTAGAACAGAAAGCTCTGGGAGTGTCTGGTGCCAACATTTATCCTGCAGGCTCACAGCACAGTGCCCTGGGAGTGTCTGGTCCCAGGGTTTAGCCTGCAGGCTCACAGCATCATGCCCAGAGGAGGTGATGGATTCAGTCCCCAGCTGAGTGACCTCGGGATGCCTTTCTCTTTCCATTAATTTATCGGGGCCAGGGTTCACTTTCAGGCGTTGCATTTAACAAATTGTTAAGCTCTTTAGGAGAGGGGTCATGTGACCTCTAAAGACTTCTAAAACACAGCCCCTCATTCACAGTGCCCCTGCTAACATCAGAAGCATCTGGCACCATGACAGAAAGCTGGAAAAGCAAGTGCTTTCCCTTGTTCATCCCCTGAGCTCTCCTGCCTGCTAGGAATCTTCTGCTCTGCTGGACTCGGTCTAACTCACAGGATACTTCTGTATCGATAGTAGATAAGTTCCAGTGAGAAATACAAGCCCATGACAACCCAACTACTGAAACCCTGTCAAGTAACCCCTAATTTTGAAGTGAGTGGTTAATTCCCACCAAATTGATTTATGCAGTGTTTGAGGTTTGGCCAGTTGTGTTGTTCGTCTGTTATTACCAGGAACTCGGCTCTGACTAATCACTCAGACCACTGACACAATCCAGTGCATCTCCCCAGAAAACCTCCTTTGTCAGCACATCTAGAATCTGCTAATTAAATCAACGATGACATTATTCACTTTCTCAAGAAAAAAAGAAAAGAGAAAAGAGAACAGTCCCTGTGCCCCCACCATGACAATTTCCTTTTCTCTCTCCTCTGTCTCTCTTTGTCTCTGTCTCTTTGTCTCTGTCTGTCTCTGTCTGTCTCTGTCTCTGTCTCTCTGTCTCTGTCTCTCTCTCTGTCTCTCTCTCTCTCTCTCTCTGTGTGTGTGTGTGTCCTCTCTCTCTCTCTCTCTCTCTCTCTCCTCTGATTCTGCTTCACAAGCAGTGATTTCCAAGTTCAGCTACTCTCTACTGGCCTTCAATGGCATTTTCTAACAGCAGCAAATGGTAATAACACCCTTCTGCTTGGTAAGAAATAAGCAGGAATGAATGTACACACACACGCACACACACACACACACATATCCTGGACACGCATACACAAAAGCACAGCCATCAAACCTCCTTTAGAGAAGAGAAGCTTGTCCTACATATCTTTGACTCTGGGATTTTCCATTCTGGGCTAAAAGTGTGGGTTTGATTAAAACAACAGGGTTTCCCACACCATGTCTGTTGTCTGCCTTATTCCTCTGGAAGACGTCTGAGGCCCTAGGGATCAATAATCATGGGCCTGAGAGATGCTTCCCTGTGGACTTCACATGTTCAGAATCCAAGAAAGGCTGAGATGAGTCGTGTCGCACATTCTGGAACCTTGGGATCCTGGTTTCTCTTAAATTGGAATTTCCATCTTGAATTCACAGAAATTACAGAGTAAAACTAGGGCAAAGGCAATTTGGACAATGTGTGGTCGTTTGAATCACAATCTAGAAAGTTTCCCTACCCTGTATGTAAGAGAGAAAAATGAGAATTAAAACAAGAAGGGTAATAGCTATTGAAAATACAATTATTTATATAGTCATTTTTTGAACAATAGCCTTACAATTCTTGATTCTTAGCAAGAAACGGGGTGTTTAAAATATTCTTAATTGACTGCAAAACCCATAGTCAATTACCGTGAGATGCCCAAGGGCATGGCCCTGTGATATTTTGAAAGGTCACTGTAGTTTATAGCCAACTCACTTGGTCCCAGATCCAGGATGTGGCTGGCTGCCCCAGGGCGGAGGAGTCTCACTGCTGTTCTCTCCAAGTCTGAGTACAGAAGAGAAGCTGCCATCGACCCACTTGGGTTGAAATATAAGCCTTTTCTGAAGTGGTACCCCAAAGAGATAATGTGCTTAGTCTTTATAAATAAATGAGACCACTTCAGACCTGGGATCGAGCAGAATTCAACACTGTTTCAAATGCAGAAAATGGCCAGACCACAGCAAGGGGGGTGCTGAGAGCAATGGTGGGATATGCACTAAGGGCCTCATGTGTGCAAGCAGAGAGAGCCAGGATGGGCCAAGGGGCACAAACATAAGCTTTGAGATGCTGAGGCAGGAGGACTGAAGGTCTAAGAATAATCTAGGAACCATCTTGAAATTCTGTAATTAATTAATTGGTTAATGGTTTAGAAGGATTCTATGCCTGGAATCTGAAAGTCTTGGAGAGGACATGGAGAAGAACTGCTCCCTAGGCAGAGAGAGGAACAATCTGCTAGTCTTTCTCTTCTTCTTGCTCCTCCATGTCTCGCTCAGGTCTTTAATGGCCAGACCCCATGAGAGGCCATCCAGGGGATACCCAGATCTTACAGTCAGAGTTGTATCCACAGTCACATTCCTATTACATGTCATCTGTTGCCACTTCCACACCCATAGAGGCAAATTTGGGTGACCGTGAGACTGCGAGGCCTCAAAGCAAAGATCAAACACACAAAGGTCCCTCTAGCTTTCCCAGGGTGTCTCTTCTCCGTGGAAAATGGCTGTCTTTAAACCACACCCCAAATCCCATCACTGCAGCTGTTCCCCAGCCCAGTCTGGGGAAGCTAATGTGTTCTTGCCATCCACCAGTTCTGGGATGAAGGTTTAAGCATCAGAGCCCTATTTAGAACCCACCTACTTAACAGAGCCTGGGAGAGAGGGCTTGTGGAGAAGGAGGAAGGGTGGAAGCTACCCCACTAGAGGGGGGACCAGAGAGGATGTGTGTCCTGAACCAAGGCCCAGCACCTGGATAGAAAGTCAGAGATGTGCTCTAAGGCAGAAGTCTGCAGTCACTTAGAAATAATCCAGTTGAGACTGCTATGGAAACAGGAGCGTCCCCGCATAGACGGGACACACCTTGGGACACAGACAACCCATCACCAACTTCAGTTGTCCAAAACCATCTGTAAGGTATATTTCTTCATAGTCTACTTTCACTATGAAATAGAACAGAGAGAGACTTAAATGCTGGTGGTTAATTTCATGCTACTTTGATGGAGCCAAGAGATGCTGGCATCGCTGGGAAAACGATAATTCTAGGGAAGTCTGTGATGGTATTCCTGCAGGAGACCCATACTTGGATCAGGAGACCATGGAAAGCAGATGGCCTGCCCCATTTGGGTGGGGACCACACAACTCGCTGAGATTCCCTGTACAACAAAAGGGCCCGTGAAGAACAGATCCATTCTCCATATGTGGCGCCTCTTCTCTAGTCTTTAAACTCCATCACTCTGCATTAATGGGACCTCATATCTGGATTACGTTCACCCACTGGATTCCTTGGTTTTTCAAGTTGCAAGTGGTGCTTCATGGGACTTACTGTAATCCATAATCACAGGAACCAATCAACTCCCTCTCCCCCTCCCCCTCCCCCCTCCCCCTCTCCCTCTCTCTCCCTCTCCCTCTCCCTATCCCTCTCCCTCTCCCTCCTCTTTCTGTGTGGCAGAGAGACATACAGATACTTTCTGACTACTGTGATATGTTCCTAAAAGCCTATTACAAATAATGTAAGCCAGACAAATGTAATATGCCAGGCCTACCCTACACCATAGCTTAGCAACATGGGATACTATACTGTATCTGTTCTTGGCTCTTATGGGTGGCTGTTTACCACCCATCGCCAGGAGACTGTACCCTACCACTTATCACCATCTTGGGTCTGGTAGTTTGAATGCAAATAACTCTCCTGGGCTCATATATTTGGATACTTGGTCCCTGGTTTATGGAATGGTTTGGGGTGGATTGGAAGATATGGTCTTGTTAGAGGACATGTGTCACTGGGGTGGGTTCAGAAGACTCGTGCTGTTTCCAGTGCACTCTTTGATTCCTGTTTTCGGATTGGGATGGGGGCTCTTGGCTGCTGTCAGGACCAGGCCAGCCTGCTTGCTCCTGTGTTCTCTGTCCTGATGGTGATGGGCTCCTCTCTCTCTCTCTCTCTCTCTCTCTCTCTCTCTCTCTCTCTCTCTCTCTCTCTCTTTCTCTCTCTCTCTCCCCCTCCCTCCCTCTCTCTCTCTCTCTTAGTGTAAGCCTCAATTAACCATTTCCTCTATAAGTGTCCTTGGACACATTTTTTTTTTTACCACAAGCAACAGCAAAGTCACTTGCTAATAATATACTGGGAAAAGATCAAAATTCAATGCATGGCTCCTGCTAACTGTAGTTCACTTTCATACATTTGTGACAATGATAAATTGTAAGTCCAGTCATCACATCAAGATAGTAACGGTGTACACCCTATTGGCTCCGTCTCCCTAAAGAACTCTGACTAAGTACATACTCTCATTCCTTCTTAGAAGTTGACCTTACGTGTCTGTTGGAACTACAAGAAGCTGTGCAAGGGAACTCCGGGTCTTGGTAGGTGTAGGCACAAGGGACACACTGCGACTGGCTGAATGAGATAGTGTGAATGAAGGTCCAAGACTGTCATGATGGGAAGAATCCCGTCAAGGCTCCATCTGATCATGTTGAAGAGGGAGGACGGATAGACAGTTGGACTCTCTCATTGCAAATATTCACACCAAACTCCAAACCACCTCCCTGCTTGTAAGAATGACGAATGCACTGTTCAGCTTAAGCCTTCATTTTGGAACCTGAAGGAGAGTTTCCTCCATGCGTTGCTTACTAATCAACTTTATTTTTTTTTACAGCTTGTCATTTTGTTTAATGTTGCGAAACACTGCAATTTTTTAAAGTAGGATCTGATTTTGCAAATAGATGTCTAAACTTAAGTAAAATAATGGATGTAACAAATGCCACCCAATGTGACAGCTTTGCTCTGCCAGTGCAATTTGCTGATTCTGAGGAGAAAATGTAGAACAGACTGTGCCATTCTAAGAACAGCGCTGCGCGTGACAGACACGGATCTGGGGAAATGCTGCGCACTGCTGTGTCTAGTAACAGACTTCCGCACTCACTCCTGATTCCAATTCACCCGAGGTTGTCAATTCCTCAGTGTCGTGCCCATCTATCCAGTCTAGAGCCCCCTCTGAAGGAGGCCTTGCTTCTGAGCAAGAACATGATACAATTTAATGTGCTCCCAGTTTTTATTTTATTGGCAATATTCTTCTGTGATAGGTATTTCAAGAAGTTGCACGGAGTAATTTTCACAGATGCCACGTCGTCCTTTAAAAGACAGGTGACAATTGTTTGGCCTTGAAGGTTTCACACGGTTAGGACGAATGAGGCTCCAGCATAGTCAGGACGAAGAAGGGTTCGTTGGCTTCACCAAGCCATATGGTCAGAAGGACACATCTGCCATTCTTTTTGACAGGCAGTCCAGAAAGTCCAGGCTACAGTAATAATAGGGAAGAATGATTATAGTAGATAGAACTGACACCTGGGTTTTGCTATCAGAGCCCGGTATCTGGTCTTTAAGGAAGCAAACTAACTAGGTCAAGTGTCAGAAAGCTGTAGGACATGGCCAACACACCAACTATCTGTCCAAACATGCTACTGGGACATGTCTGTCCGTCAGATGCTGTGTTCTACTCTACTGGTGAGAAACCAGAACTTCCTCAAACATTTGCTGTGTGACCCTTGGAGGAATAAGTTTGCCAAGCTCAGACACAGTTGGCATGAGTAAACGTATGGGTGGGTAACATATCCCTCAAGAGTCATTTTCCTTTCCACATCCCTCATGAAAGTGTAGCTCCTTGTCCCCACCCAGACAGAAGCTATGCCTTCCTCATCCACAGGAGCTCTTTGGGAGACAGCATCTGATGGGCGTGTCCCACAAGAGGAAATCAAGCCTGTGACTGGAAACCCAGCCAACTACTCAGAGTTGGCAAAGTCATGGATCCTGGGCGAGAGGCAAAACCCACCATTCAACTAAACCAGTGTAATTCCTAACTGTGTTCTAAACAGTTGTCCTTCTACCAAGAGGTAAGTGAAGACCTCACCCCTCACAGAGGACATATCTTTTTGCAACAGAGACCAGTGCAAAAAAAAAAAAAAAAAAAAAAAAAAAAAAAAAAAAAAAAAAAAAAAAACCAACCCTATAACCAATCAAAATGCAGAGTGGTGGAACCAGTGCCAACAGAAACATCTACAAAATACTCCCACACCTAAGGTTCGGGAAACAGTGTGGAAAGGGAGACAGAAAGCTGGTAAGTGAACCCAGGAGTTTGCTGTGAGAGTGTGCCTTCTAGTAATGTCAGAAGTTACACCGATAAAGTCTCACCAACATGACTGCTTAAACATGAGCTGAACAAGGGCAACAGTAAAAACATGGAAGTACATGCTAACATGCTAACATGCTAACATGCTAACAAACATGCTGCCATGGACAGGGGGAAGCCCAAGAGGCCTCAACCCCACACAGGAATCAACGGTGAATGCCGAGAGTGGACATTTTCTTCAGCAGGGAAGAGCACACCAACTGTTTACCCAACACCAAATCATCCGCCTTAAAAACATACAAGTAACACTTTACAGACTAAGGTAATGTTTATGGATATGTATGTATACAAACACACATGCATGTATGAATGCTCATGGAATAACAATAAATGGAGAAAAGAGACCATGAGTCTTAAAGAGAGCAAGTTGCTATACGTGGGATGAGTTGGAGGGACGGAAGAAAAGGGGGGAAATGATGCAATTATATTATGATCTCCGAAATTAAGAGAAATAATTAAAAATAAATAATTGATAATAAAATAATTTATAGTAAAAGGTATTTATGAAAGCCCACACTAACTGAGGCCAGTCTGGACCAGCCTGCACTGGTCCTCCTGGCAGTCGACAGCATAATAAGGAATGAGCACACTTGCGGCCAGAAGAACTGCATCCTTGGGTCCAGTACGAAGAACGGTAAGGTAAGTAACACGCTATCGATTGGGCTCATTCAATCAGAGGCGCCCTGCTCCCCGACAAAGATAATGGCTACACAAGACACACAACTGAGCTACTGTCTAACAGGCAGACATTCAGTGAGCATCCCGCACTGGTGGAATGGACCGAGGAGACCCGTGCACTTATTTCTTATAGTGCACATATTCCAGGGGAAGCTGGGAACACCCAGAAGCAGCAAGTGGACATCCAACTTTAAGAAATTTAAGCAATGCTAAAAAGGAAGTGTGGCCGGAGCCAGAGCAGAAGTAAGTAGGATGGTAGAGCCCTTAGGCTCCATACTCAGCATTGTACGAACAAATGCACAGGGCTGGCTCTATGGCTCAGTGGATAAGGTGCTTGCCACCAAGTCTGAGGACCTGAGTTCAATCCCCAGAACCTACATGATAGAAGGAGAGAACCAACTCCCTCAAAGTTGCTCTCTGACCTCCACAGGAATGTCATAACATGGATGCAAACCCTTGCAGACAATAATAATTTTTAAAAAACTTAAAAAGATAGAAAATAAATTGAGCAACATGCAGCTATATCTTAGAAAACCAGCTGTTTTCTGTTCATCCACACAAGCACATATGAGTCTTGTAATCAAGAGTGTCTGGCCCACGTGGCAAGAATAAGGGTACTTTTCCATTTTCGTGAGGACTTACCAAGTGCTTGACACATTCTTATTTACCCCGTGAGTAGCAAGCTGGGAGGCTTCACTGATATTACTCAGCCTGCTATACAGATGGGGAAACGGAGGTTAAGCAACTTGTTCAAGGTCACTCAGGAAATTAATGGCAGAGGCAGAATTTGATCTGTGTGAGACTTCAGAACAGGTTCTCAGTCCTTATTCTAAAGTAACTAGGACAGGAGTTAATCAAATAAGAGCAAAAAAGAGCTAGGTGGTTCATTCTAGAATCCGCAAAGCTAACCACTTCAGAACTCAGCTAAGCTAACTCCTTACACGGCAAAGGCAACATAGGGTATAGAGTCGCAGGGTGCCCAGTGTGCCTTGCATTCACTCAGATAGGCTCGTAGGAGGTGGGAAACGGTCAGAAGTGACCTGCAGACTGGAAAGGGACCGCAGAGGGCAATTTGTATCTCAGACCTTCTCCAGGCACAGGGAGAAACATTGTAGCAGCAACCCTCTGGCAGAAGACTGAGGGAAGCGTCACAGCTGCAGAGGAGAGGGCTTCCGGGTTCAGGGGGAAAGCAAGGTCAGAGAAGAATGAAGTGGGCTGAGGAAAGGTGAGGCAGAGCTATTGCGGGCTTCGGAGCACGGGAGTAGCTTGATGAAAATAGCACTGCTGGGAGTTGATCCTGCTGGCTATGTATAGTCTGAACCTGGGCAGGCAGAAGTGGGAGGCAAGGAGCCCTGCTTTGCAGTGACTGCAGCCATCCAGTCACCATGCAGTGAGTAGGAGGAGAGGAGGGATGGGCCAAGAAGAAAGGACAAACCAAAGAGGCAAGATGGAAAAAGTCTCCGACGGCCAGCTTCCCAGAGGCGCGAAGAATCACCAAGGAACTTAGACAGCTTCATTCCCCTGGAAAGATGCCTAGAGACCCCGTGGGGTCCTCGGAACTCCAGCTAACCTTGGCCTCAAATGAAGACTTCCCTCCTACTGAGGTCGAGTTTGGGAACTGCTTTTGGCTCTGTATCTGCGCTTATACTTGTCAACGTGGAGGAGTGCTAGCGGCGGTGGCCATCTCCGATCCTCATCTTGAAGCTACAGATATCACGTGATTGCAATTCCCTTTGCTGCGTTTAGGCCTCTGGAGAGATGAACCATCAGGATATGAGTCGCTTGTTTAGTGGATGGGCTCATGACAGTGTTGTCACTGTTTCACAGAGAAATTATTAAATGGAGACCATTGTTCGGCTCCCTTGACCAACGTTGAATGAGGACATGCATCGTTACTTACTGAAAGAGAGGCATTCTGGGAGGGTAACGCACCAGAAATAACCCCATTTAGCCTTGGTGAAACGGTTGGGTGTTAGTGCATGGAGGTAATTGTCTTGTGTTGTTTTATGCTTAACAAGTTTTTAAGACAGGATCTTGATGTACTTCCCAGACCTAGCTCAAACTCATGATGCCTCCGCCTTAGTCTCCCAAGGGATAGGATTGCTGGCATCATCCACCATATCAGGTAGTGTACCAGACTTACTAACAGGGGCCCGAAAGTTCTGATTCCCATGTGTGAGTGGTTCTGTCTTTAAACAGAAACTTTTCATGGGAGAGATGGCTCAGAGAAGAGAGGAGTCAGGAAACTAAGGAGAAAATGAACAGAAGAACAGAATGGCCTGATTTTCAGGACACGTCTGTCTGTCTGTCTGTCTGTCTGTCTGTCTGTCTGTCTCTAGAACAGGGCTCCCTGAGTGGAACCTCACAGACTCCTCTTGGTCTCTGTGGTTTCTTTTATATAGATGACGTGAAGCAAACCTTTAGTGCCCGAACACAGTGACAAAGCTCCAGGGATAGGAGCAGGTGGCAGCAGAAAGACCGTGTTCTGATCCCTTGTGCATCCATGGCCGTATTTTACACTGAAATGAAGAGAAGCACCCACTTGCAATAGAGCCCTGTTACAGACGACCTACGCCAACAGTGCTTCTGACCAACCCTATCTATGTGAGACAAAGGAGGTTCTTCTGTCATTTCCATTGTCTCATACACAGGGAAGATTTTTTTTCTTTCTCCCAAGACAGACTTTCTTCCTGAGTGCCAAGAACTCTAAAATCTTTTCCCAGATTTCTCCCAGAGAAGGCAAAGTCCCCATTACATAATGCAGATCACCAGGCAAATACCAGAACATGCCATAGGCAACCAGAGCCAACCGCTGAGCCCCTGGGCTGTAGGAAGCCATGGGAAATGAGACTTCTCGGACATAGGAACTCGAGGGACACTACCAGCGGCACCAAGTACTGGGTCTACAGCATCAGTTTCCAAAAGTGTTAATACTTGGCTCGGTAAGAAAGGAGAAACTCAGGCTGGAGAGATGGCTCAGCGGTTAAGAGCACTGACTGCTCTTCCAGAGGTCCTGAGTTCAATTCCCAGCAACCACATGGTGGCTCACAACCATCTGTAGTGAGATCCGATGCCCTCTTCTGATGTGTCTGAAGACAACAACAGTGTACTTATAAGTAAATAAGTAAGTGTATTTATAAGTAAATGAATTTTGGGGAAAAATAAAAAAGAGAGACTCAGTTGCTCCTCTCAAGTCCTCCTTGTGGCCAAAAGGAAGAGGAAGTGGTCTGCTTTCAGAGGGCGGGGCTACGACTTCGGGAAGTAGACTTCAGTAAAGGAAGAATGTCTCAATCATTGAATTGGGACAGTGAGTTCCCAGTTGCCAGACCTGTTGAGGCACAGGGTGAATGGATCGTGTCCACAGAACAACTACCTCAGGTACCACTTGATACCGAGGACTCTCTTACCACAGGAAATTTATCCCCTTCTTGACATTCAAACCTGTCACTGGGTCAGTTCTCTAGAACTGCCATCTGCCATTCAGACTGGGAAAACAGCAGAAATGGGTTGCCCCTCAGTTGGAACAGTAGACATCCAAGATCACTTGTCGGGCATCGAGAAGCAACACCTGGACCTCCTGACTCCTCCCATGCTACTCTTCCCTCATGTCTGTCCAGAATCCCTCCTTCAGAACACAGTCGTTCCTCTGTAGTAGAGATTTTCCACAGTGCCTCAATTTAACATGTACGGTTCCTCAAATACACTGCTGTCAAATAGCTTCATGTTCTGAGGTACTACAGGGTTAAGACTTCAACTGGCAACCAAAGCCTTTTAGATAAGGATTTAGTCACAATTTATTGTTGACCTGTTGTGAATGTCTGTGTTGAGGATCTCGAAAAGCCGAAATTCAGTCAGCCCCAAGGCAGCTACAGACATGGGTTAAATTTTCTTTTACCAGAGAGGCCATTTCGCCCAGATAAGAGATGGCTTCACTTCTAAGCACATCGCCCAAGTTCCCAGAATGAGGAGTTTTCTTGTAATTTATTGCATGCAACATGGGTGGGAACACACAAGCTCCCTAAGACCATGAATGCTTCTTGGACACTCCACAGGTGCTGCCAGCAAATCCTGCTAGGCCATGTCTGCAGGGCCACTCCTTTGTGTCATTCACTGCTTATGTGTTTCATCCTTCATTCCACACTGTATTTCAGTAGGTCCTCAGTGCATGGGGACCTCTGTGGCTTCTTCATGTCCTCGTGTAGCAGCCAACAAGCCAAGGTGCTTTGGTCTGGTTGAGCTATTCTTCTTGTGTCAGTAAAAGTCAACAAAGCCAGCTTGTTTGGAGTTTCGTTTGGAATCTTGGTGCTAGAGTCGATACTGTTTTCCAAATTGCTCTGTCCATCTGCTCAGGCCCATAGCTACGAAGGCTAACTTGTTTGGTGATAGGGGCTTTGCTGATGTAGTACGTTAAGATGAGGTCACATTGGGTGAGCGTGGGCTATAATGAGAAGATGAGAAGAGACCTAGACAAATACAGGATACGTAACAATAGATCAGAGCGCCGTACCACAAGCCAAGAGAAACCCAGAGTTGCTGAGACAGCCAGACAGGACTGAGGCATGGAGTTCATCCTCCTAAAACAATCTGAGGAGGTCCTGCCAACACCTTGATTGGAGGGTCCCGTGAGGCAAATCTTTGTTGATCCATGCTCCGGTATGTGGTCTTTGTCACAGGACACACAGATACTAACACACCCACAGCAAGGACACCCAGCGTGACTTGCTCTTGCTGACAATCTACCCTCCCCGGTTATTATTAACATAGTTATAATAATAAGAGAGCAGTGAACCTTTCCTCCGTACCCTGGGTTTCTGCAATGCTGCAGCATCTCCCAGGAAGTAAATGCAGCCGTTGTTAATTCTGTTTCTCGAGACGGGAAATGAAGAGACCAGTGGGTTAAAATGACTCGGTGAAGGTCAGACCACTGGGCTGGAGGACTGTGAATCAGCTGCAGGCTCGTCGGCCCCAAGAGCCCCTGCTGTCCAGAATATTTACCTTGTACTGAGAAACTCACAATTTGCAGATATCAAGGATTTATCCCAAGGTTATGGACAGAGAGAGCACGGACCCTTTGCCAAAACTCCCAGTGCTTTCTGTTTTTGGAATCATTTGCAAAATTGTCATTTGGAATTTGTCTTTGATTTCACCCAGAAATATTGACACATATGCTGTTGTGACAAGGCAAAACAGTCATCATGCACAGTGTTTCATGAATCCAGAAATTAAATTTAACTGTATTTGGCTGTAATTCATCCAAAATTTAAAATTAATATGAAAAAACATTGCTTTATTTTCCCAAGCAAGTCATTTCAATACAAGTGTAATTTGGATATTTAAATATGTCAGAATGACAACTATATCCATATTTCGTGGGCTTTGCAGAAGAGATGTGCACACAGGATATACATAAGCAATGCGAAAATTAATAAACACTTATCAGCTCTTACCAAGCAGAAACGGTGAACATATAGTTTTATTTTATGTGATCTGGAATAAAATTTTAATTTATTTATGGTTACCAGGCATTTGTGTGTGGGGATAATATTTTATTATTTTATTTATAATAACAGGGCATTTATGTGTGGGGTATGATATGTGGGTTCAGGTGTGCAGTGTGTACACATGTGCAGTATACACACAGCACCAGGCACATGTGCAGGTCAGAGGACAACTTTCAAGAGTCAGTTCTCTCCTATCTTTATGAGAGTTCAAGAGGTGGAGCCTGGGGCCATTGGGCCTGTGTTTTTACTCATGGAACTGTCTCACCGAGCTCCAGCCGAAATACAAAACACACATTACACACGGCTTCAAATGTCAATCAAGGTTGCTCAAGCTTGGCCCTGTGTCAATCTGGATCTCCCAGCCTTGACACTGTTGACATTTAGGGATGGATCCTTCTGTGCCACCCTGTGTGTCCCAAGATGTCAAGTAGCACTGGGGACAACTTATCCATGGATGTTGGTGGATAACAGGACTCACTCCACAGAACACATTTCCAGATATTGCCAAAGCTTCTTTGGAAAGTTTGTAAAAAGCACCATCGTAGATTGCACCACGTGTCTAATTTCTTTCTGTTGTGAAGTTGAAAGACTGAATGCTGGTCTTGGACTCAAGCCACATGGAAACAATAATTCTGTAAGCAAACAGGAGGGTGGAACAGATTATAAATTGTCCAGCATCTTCCTCATCTCCATTCCTCTCAGGCCCAGCTCCTAGGAGGAATTCGTGTGCCATGAATCTATCTCCTCCCCCAGGACCACACCACTCTGGTGCTACTGCTCCTTTCTCTGCTTTTCAAAGGTCTGCTCCAGATTGTTGTGCACTAAACGGAAGACACAAGAATCCTCTGTCAGTGGAGTCAGTCAATGTGTTCCAATCAATGACAGCCAAGGAGTCTCAGGCTAAGAAGAATCAATCCCTAACATAGTAGTGGTTTGCCTTAAAATTATTATATTTGCTAAATAATGTACTTTTATCATCCAAGGAAAACACACAAGGCCAATCTTCGCCACTAAGATCTGACCACCCTCAAGCTTACTCTGTGTGCACTAGGGATGATGCTGTTACAAGGGGATCACCTTGTCCTGTGATTGCATCTACCTGAGGCACAGTAGGTGCTGTACCTGTTCAATCAGCTCTCTGCATCTGTAAGTCCTACATCCATCTACTCAACTAACTGAGAATAAAAACAGCTGGAAGGAAAGGGATAAGGGAGATAGCTCAGTTGGTATAATGCTTGCCTAGCATGTGAGAGTCTCTGGGATCCATTTTCAGTATTATAAAGCAGGCAAAGCAGTGTGTGAGTGTGATCCTAGCTGTTAGAATGTGGAGTGTGATCCTAGCTCTTAGAATGTGGAGTGTGATCCTAGCTGTTAGAATGTGGAGTGTGATCCTAGCTGTTAGAATGTGGAGTGTGATCCTAGCTGTTAGAATGTGGAGTGTGATCCTAGCTCTTAGAATGTGGAGTGTGATCCTAGCTGTTAGAATGTGGAGTGTGATCCTAGCTCTTAGAATGTGGAGTGTGATCCTAGCTGTTAGAATATGGAGTATGATCCTAGCTGTTAGAATGTGGAGTGTGATCCTAGCTGTTAGAATGTGGAGTGTGATCCTAGCTGTTAGAATGTGGAGTGTGATCCTAGCTGTTAGAATGTGGAGTGTGATCCTAGCTCTTAGAATGTGGAGTGTGATCCTAGCTGTTAGAATGTGGAGTGTGATCCTAGCTCTTAGAATGTGGAGTGTGATCCTAGCTGTTAGAATGTGGAGTGTGATCCTAGCTGTTAGAATGTGGAGTGTGATCCTAGCCCTTAGAATGTGGAGTGTGATCCTAGCTGTTAGAATGTGGAGTGTGATCCTAGCCCTTAGAATGTGGAGTGTGATCCTAGCTCTTAGAATGTGGAGTGTGATCCTAGCCCTTAGAATGTGGAGTGTGATCCTAGCTCTTAGAATGTGGAGTGGGATTCTAGCCCTTAGAATGTGGAGTGTGATCCTAGCTCTTAGAATGTGGAGTGTGATCCTAGCTGTTAGAATGTGGAGTGTGATCCTAGCTGTTAGAATGTGGAGTGGGATCCTAGCTCTTAGAATGCAGAGGCAAGAGAATTTAAAGTCCAAAGACATCTGTGGTGCATAGTGAGTTCAAAGCCAGCCTGGGATATAGGAGACCTTATCTCAAACAAACAAACAAACAAACACAACTGTACTAAACATATATGTATCTCTTTTCTTGCTGTTATTCCTCAAAATACAGTATAACTACTTATACAGCATTTATACTGCAATAGGTATTATAAGTAACCTAAGAATACCTTAAAGTATGTGTAGTGTGCACAAAGCCACATGCAGAGATAAGGGACTTGAGGATCACAGATCTTGGTATCCTAAGAAATCATAGAACCAATTCCCCAAGGACGTAGAAAGATGGTTGTATATCTGGAGCAAATGAATAATCTTGGGCAGAGGGAATAAAAGAACAATGTTTACAATAGTGATAAGCACAATACCCAGGTTTTGTTTTGTATGTATGTTTGCACATGAATGTAATGCACATGTATATGTGTGTGCATGCACTCGTGTGTGTGTACCTATGTGTACGTGCATACGCACACGTGCATGCATGTGCATGCATACTTGGAGCAAGTGGGAGCTTCACTTGTGTGTGTGAATATGAATATGGAGGTCAGAGGACAGCCTTGGGTCCTCAGAAATGCTGTCATCTTCCTTTGAAGCAGGGTCTCTCGTGGGCTTGGAAGTCACCAGTTAGGTTAGCAGGTACAGCAGTGAGCTGCAGGGCTCCAGCTGCCTCTGTCTGCCCAGTACCTGCACACCAAGCAAGTAGCCTCATGCCTGGCTTTTAACATGGGTTCTGGGACTCAAACTCAAGTCCTCATGTTTGTGAGGACTTTACCAACTGAATTATCTCATCAGCCTCTAAAGAATGCTGTTCCTCTATGACCTCCTCTGACTGTAAATGGTGACCATGGTCATTATAGGTAGCCGATGGGTGAGGGCAGCTCTAAGAATGTGCGTGGGAAGGGAAAGACGGGACAAGGAGGAGACATGCTGTCTACCCCAGGGAGGACAGCCTGAAAGTCTTCGAGGAGGGCTATTTTCAATTTCCAAGATGTGCCCAACACTAGAGGGTCTCACTCCACCTAAACAGCGCTGGAGGACGGCCGTTTAAAGACTTCTGTCCTCTTGGACATCGCAGAGGTGGCAAAGACATCCCCATGCGGTAAGTTCCCAGTGTTGAGAAGACTAAGTGCTGAAGTCCTCACATGCTGTTCATCGAACACACGTGGCGCCAATTGAGGCTGGCTACTCACTCGCCTGTCTGAGCACTTGAGTTCGCTGAAGAGCACATTGCCTCTCGAAGTGTGGTGCAGAGGCCGCCGCCCTTGCCTCACACTGGCGCAGTTCTGAATTCACTGTTCAAAAGCTGTGTTTTGAAGCGGCCTTTCAGAAGAGACCTTGGTTTCTGAGCAGGTCTGAGTTTTCTCCGTGGGTTTTGACCTTTAGTCACCCTCCAAGTCCGCTTACACTTATGAACTTTGTTCGTGGTGTGGCGTCCTGTTCCAGATGCAGGGAGGTCTCTTTACCACTGCAGTGCCTTTGTGGAATCCAAATTTGCTGCAGCCTCAGTCTTTCTGGTTCTTGATTTCTGCTGTAAATCCCAAAGTACTCATTAAGAGAGTCCCCTTGTAGCACGCGTGTAACCCTGTCAACAGCTCAGCTGCCATGGTTGCTAACTGACAGCAGTTACTCTGCCTGGCGGGGAGTGGGGGTAGACTAGGAATAAAGGCCAATTAGACTAGAGGGAGATCCAAGAGGACATGGCTCTCACAAGGAGAGCACTTTAGAGGCTGCTCTGCCTACTTAGTCATTTCAGGGAGTCGTGGTTCAGCGTGGACTCCTGGACTCTGCCGACTGCACACCTGTGCTGCGTTCCGCTCTGGGGTTATTTCTATAACCTTGCCTCTTCGCTTCAAAGGTGCTCTCGTGGTTTGCCATGGCCTTGGGTGTCTGCACGTACATGTCTGTAAGTGCACCGGCACTTACGTCCTGTTGAATGATTTCTACACTGATTGCCGTTCGCCGGGCAGTGCCCTGTTAAAGGGCAAAATAAATTCTCTTCTGGAACAATGGGGGGGGGGGTTGAAATACAACATGGGAAAATCCCAGTTAAAAACAAAAGCTGTCCCTGAGTAAGTCGCATGCTGCTATCTGAATTTACGCCCTGGGGAAAAGTCGAAGAAATCAGAAAACGCAGTTCATTATTATTTGTGTAGATTATGTAAACTTTGTGTCTTTTTTTAAAAAAACAAATAAAATGAATAAGTTGTGAAAGATCGGGGCAGGGATCTGGACGGTGTGTATGTGGGGATTAGCTAGCAGGGTGTTGATTTATAAACGGCAACAACCGATTCCTTCTGTCTCCACAGTGGCTGTGTGTCTCCTGCACGGTAATTCCCAGTGTTCCCTTTTGAAAGCCCTTGGTACTCAGTTAGCCCCGAGGTGTAATGTTTGATAATGTAGCTGCTGCTTCTGTCACCGCGTTCTGTACAAACGCATTATATGTGGCCCGGAATAGTAGAGATTTATGTATGGGTATGGAAAATAAGAATCAGCATTGATTAAAAGCCCCAGATAGACCTTCCAATGCCGCCCAGAGAGCATCAGTTATTTTGCATTTTGACTCGGCGATTGATAACTCATAAACGCAAGCAGGAATGACAAATGCGGATGGAAACTGGCTTTGACAAAAACGATAACAGTATCAGTCTCCAGGGGCGGTGGAGGTATGAGCAGGCGCTGTTTAAAATATTTAATCATTTTATGAAGGCTGCAAGATGTTGTTTGACCCTGAAGGAGCGTGAATGTCACATGGATAGAAATGGCCAAGTCTTTGAAGTGAAGTAAAAAAAAAAAATGGTGTTGTTATAGATCCTTCTTGACACCCTATCCTTTTTGTATAGGATTAAAAATACGTATACAAAGCACCAGATAAAGAGCTTCTGCGGCAGATGTCTTGGTTGAAGGGAAAAGGAATTTTCACTTCGGAATCCTAACACGTTTTTATTTCCTTCCAAATAGGCAGAATGGAGCCAGGAGTTCCTACTGAAAGACACCTCGGAATTTTCTTTGTTGGTGGTGGTGTTATTTAGGGGTGTGTGTGTGTGTGTGTACATGTGCATGTATGTGCAGGTATGTGTTTATATGTGTAGATGATCGTGTGTGGGCACCTTCACATGTAAATGTGTGTCTCGCTGCATATGGAGGTCAGTACCACTGCTTAGCAGCTGGATGGTTTTTTTGAGAGCATCGATGACTGGACTGGAAGTCACGAAGTAGGCCAGGCTGGCCAGTTAGCAAGCCCAAGGGACTCGTCTTTCTTCCTCCCCTGCACTGAGATTGCATGCACACACACACCTTCCTGGCTTTTCTACATGGGTCCGGTAATGAACCCAATGTTGGCTGCTTGTGTGTCAATCACTTTACAGACTGGAGCGTCTCTCCAGTTCTGATAAATTCAGTTTTTAAACCAAAGGTAAATAATCTTTTGTTTCTGCTTCTCGGTGCCCATTGCTTAAATGTTTTTTTTTAATCCCTCATCCCGGGCATCATTCATCAATAGGGTTTTGTGTTTGCGGTATATGTTTGTATATGGTGAGTATTTGAAGCACCTGTGGCTATAAGTAAGCCGGGATGTATCCTAGAGACCAGAGACCATGGCAGATTGACTTGGTTCTTATCTATCCTACAGTTCTAGGTTTCCCAGGCCAGCCCTGCCTTTGCCTCTGTGTATCCAGGTAGCATCTCAATAGCACCTCCTCCACATCCCACCGGGTCTTTCTGTAGAAGCACAGAGGTGACACACGAGGCTATGTTCCACACCCCCAGTGTCTCTGGGCTTCCCTGCTCCCCATCTGTCTGCTGTGAGTAGATGTCAGGAATGGTAGCTTCTAGCATGTTTTTCCTCTTTTCTGAGTCTACATGCTTTCTCAGAGAGGCTAGTATTTAGCGGTTCTTAAACATTTTTGCCATTCATTTTTGGATTGTTTAATAAAATTCCTGGTAGCTGCAGTTACTAATCTTGGCTGAAGAACAGGGTTCCTGGGGTAGGAGCCACACATGTGCATACAGATCATGGGGCAGAAGGTCTGAGGAACAATGTTCCCTCTTACTCAAGCAGTTACTTCTCTTTCCCTGCATTAATAGCTTCCCCGCTGTATTAACGACTCTGTTGTGATAAAATACCATGAACCGACATAGACAGGGTTGACTCTGGGCATCTCGTGGCATGGAAGGCATGGTACTGGTGGTGGCAGAGAACAGTTGACCACATTTCATCTACATACAGGAAGCAGAGGAAGAGAACCGAGCGTGAGAACACCAAAGCCCACTTCCACTGACACACTTCCTCCCAGAGAGGGTCTAAATGGTCTGAAACCTTCCCAAACAGTTTGGCCACCAACCAAAGGCCAAGTATTCAAATACATGAGACTATAGAAGACATTTCTCATTCAAAGCCACTCTACTCCCCAACCTTTACTCCTAGTGTGAGGAATATCCCTTCGGAGGGATTTCAGTTCAGGTGAGGTGGGGACACACGACAGAGACTTTCTGCTGTCACCTCTCTCACATCCCTGCAATGAGCACATCTTTCCTCATGCAGACCCTAACAAGCTATACAAACACATACTCGCATAGCTGTGGATTCACCTCACAGTTTCACTTATAGACAAACACATGCAAACATACACACTATAAACCCACACACGCTCACCTACTCATGGCTTCACCCTACCCTCTGCTTCCTGTACCTTTGCTTCTCTGCGTTTGTCTCCCCCACCACAGTCTCCACTCACCCCTGAAGCAGATCCTCCTTCCGTCCTATACCCTGGAGTACCAGGCATACCTTGATCTCTGTTATCTGGCCTTCAGAGCTATCTGTCATGAGTTCCCTGTTCCTTCCACAGTCTCTGTGACCTTGTTAACTGCAGTTCTGGGAAACTGGGAAGCCCTGTGAGGATGATGCAAATGCTTATTCTAGATACTTCTGAGGCCTTGGATGTAATCACATGCATTCTCGTAGGAAGCCAGAGGGGATTTGTTCAGAGGGGGTGGCCATGTGGTAGAAGTTCAGAGGGAGGAATAACCAGCTATTGACTACTTGGAAGACAGGGGTGGTGATCAGAAGCCAAGGACTAAGAACAGTTCCAGTTTTTTTCTCTTCTGATCTAAGAGTCAGCCCTGCTCACACTCCAATTTCCATTCACTGGGGCTATCTTCTGGCCTCCATAAATATGGTACAATAAATGTATGCTGTTTTTAGATATTGAATTGAAATATTTTGTTATAATTAACACAGCAAACTGTAGACGAATTTTAATCCAGCAAAATGGCTGCTCTGGCAAGGGATCACATCCAAAGATCTAGGTCTGAGTGATCCGGCTAGAATGACACACCTTTAATCCCTCTGGTTGGAATACAGACACATCCTTAGTACACACCTTTAACCCCAAGCAATGAAGGTAAAGTTGGTTTGAAGAAGGAAGCACTCATGTTTGAAAGTGATGTCTAATTGGGGAGCAGACAAACAAATTAGAAAAAAAGAAGTGACAGAATGAGTCAGAGGTAAGACACATTCAAACTCTCACAAGAACAGCATAAGAAGGAGAAGCTACTTAAGGGCATCGAAGAGTGATTCAGGGTCAAGTCAGTTCATGCAACGTAGTTCATGCAGTGCAGTTGAGTTCATCTGAGTTCATTTGTGAGTTCCATTCAGTTTGTGCAGACCATGCAGAGGCAGAGGCACTTGAAGCTAAAGAATAAAAAGGCGCCGGGAGATTAGAATAGATTTTCAGAGTCAGTTTGAGACCAAGCAGAGCAATTCAGTCAGAAACTGACAAAAGCCAGTTTGACTCAATCAGCTTGGAGAGTCGTTTGCACCAGAACAGCTGAATTGAACCAGCCAGCCAGAATTCAGAAATAACTAGGAAGGGTGATCTTATTCAGCAGTAATCCTCCCAGAAGACAATTATTCAGAGGAAGTTACTTTTACAAGGAACTAACAGAGCCAACACAGGCTGCCTAAGAGGAAAGGCTAAGGTAAACATTTCATATATTTTAGATCTATCCCTGTTGCTCGACTAAGACACCATACAAAGAAACATCTCTATGGAGCATCACTCACATGTCACTGTCCCACAACCTCATCCCACGGATGCAGACTTTAGGAGTAAGGTCACCATGTCACCCTAGTTCAAAACCACAGGAGCTACCAGGCGAACAGGAACCCTGAAGCTGGCTGTCACAGCCTTCAGTAACCTGAGCTGACACTGTCTTCGGGAGTCCTTCAGAACTCCCCACACACACAGACTGTTGCACTCACAGGTCTACCACTGCCCCTAAAGAAGTCTTGCTGCTTAGGTCCTGGAATGCTTCTTCCCTTCGGCATATAAAGACATAATGTAGATTCTAGGGAGCACTTTTGCTTTTGTTTTCGTTTCTACCACTGTACTGTGCACTGAACAAGGCTCTCCCACAATCCTGGCGGGTACTCCACCACTGAGCTACATACCCAGTCTTTTTCCTTTGCCTTTTGTTTGGAGACAGGGTCTCACAAAGTTGCCTAAACAGTCCTTGAAATCACTCTTTAGCCTAGGGCCAATCTTGAACTTGTCCACCTCCTAGTTGGGATTGCTGGCTTGTGCTGTAAGACTTGGCATTTAGAGTGATTTGTCAATACTCCTGGCCTGTACCAACAGCTCCTTTCACTGACCGACTTCCCATTCTAACCATACTCAGTTCAGTACACAATAGCCCCTTAGGATGTCACATGGGATCCTTTCATATTCCCTAGCTAGACTCTATTTTCTAAAGGGCACTGCAGAAGGCTAAAATAGGGTCCACGTTCTGGTTTCATCTCTATGGCTATGCTAAAATACCTGAGCAACTTAGTGGAGGAAGGGCTTATATTAGCTCACGATTCGGGGTTACGGTCCATCCTCTCAGGTGAGTCGCCCTGGTAGGAACTTGGAACGGCTATTCACATCACACCCATACTCAAGAGCAGAGAGAAATTAACGTGCCCAGGCTCATTTGCTTATTCTTGCTTATGCTCGGTTTGATTTCTCAACGCTGATATAGTTTAAGACACCCCAAACTGCCTAGGGTAGCCATTCTCAACCCGTGGGCCGTGACCCCTTTAAGGGTCGCATATCAGATATATGCATTACTATTCATAACAGTGACATGATTAGAGTTATGTAGCAGTAACACAATAATGTTACAGTTGGGGGGGGGCACCACAACATGAGGAACTGTATTGAAGGCTCGCAGCTTTAGGAAGATTGAGATCCACTGGCCTAGGAAAATGATGCCAGTCACAGGAAGCTGGATCTTCCCATATTAATTAGTCAACTTAATCAAGACAGACTCCCACAGACATGCCTACCAACCAACCCAATAGAGACAATCCTTCATTGAGGCTGACTTCCCAGGTGATTTTAGCTCATGTCAGACTGACATTTAAAGCCAACCGTCAACGTCTTTACGCGTGTAAGGATTACAGTTCAGCTGTGGAGATAAAACGTCTGAGCAGAACAGGTAACATCAGACCGATCTGATACGTCTGAGCAATCCTAGAACACAGGACTAGAAGCCAGAAGAATTCAGTTCTGGCTCTGGTTCTGTGCCTGGGGAAGCCCATCTGCCCTGCCAGATTCTTTTCTCATCATCTATAACCTTAGTTAGACACGAGCTGGGTGACCTCTAATATCTCTGCCATCCCCACATCCTATGATTCAGTCCTGGCATGGCATGCATCTCCTAATTGGGAGACACCTTTCTCCTGGGCCAACAACTCTGCCAGGGCCTGTGTGAGTCACGGTTCCCCGTAAGCACCATGTGGCAGGCTATTACTCATTACGCAAACCTAGGTCAAGTACACTTCAGAGCTAGGGAAGCCCTACTTGCCACCAAAGTCTCTGTTGGCACTGAAACCTTGACAGCAATCCCTGACTTCTGTTGCCTTGGCAGGCTGCAGTCAAACAAGGCACTGTTATCCAAGCCCTTGGAACATGGGATGCAGAAAGCCAATCTGGTACGGGCATGTGAAGAAGATGTACACTAAGAGAGAAGCTGATGAAGCCATGAAGCTTGTTCTTACCAGATCCAACCATGGGCCCTGAACTTCACAGTTAGCTCCTGGAAATTCTGTGTGCAGACATATTGCTCTACCTAATTCCAAGTGCAAGGTTATCAATAATGAGTGTCTGAGCCACGGTCAGTCATTTCAGCATCCTCGGGATAACAGTGGACATGCTGGTAGGGATAGGCAGCAGCCCACAGAGACATGAGGAAGGTCACTTGGAAAAGAACCCGGTGTGGCTTCCAGGGGAAAGATGGCCTATCAGCAGCAATGGTCCCTGTGAACTACCATCTAGCATCTTCCCTCAAAGCCACTATCTCAGTTTTGTTCCTGTCACTCTGATAAAAAGCGACAGGAACATCTTAAAGGAGAAAGGTTTGTTTGGCTCACTATTCCAGATTATATCCTATCATTGCAGAGAAGTCAAGAGAGCAGGAGCTCTAAGCGGGATGTCACAGGACATCCACAATCAAGAGTAGACAGCATTACGAAATTAATGTCTGCAGCCTAGTGCTCAGCTCACTTTTCTCCACTATTATACAACCAGGATCCCCTACTCAGAGAATGGCGCCGCCTACAGTGGACAAGTCTTCCTACTTCAATCAACATAATCAAGATAATTCCCATAGGCCATCCTACTATGGACATCCCCTCAGTTAAGACTCTCTTCCCAGGTGATTCTTGATTGTATCAAGTTGACAAAACTAACACCACAGCTATGAAATGCCTTTGTTCTGGCCAGCGTTCTCCATAGTAGCTGAGACGTGCAGATGCATTAGTGTTCCTGTTGACACCTATGGTCAAGAGAGTCTCCCGTCTCCACAATAGATCTGATTCAGTGTTGCTCGGGTGTCTCTGAATCCAGACAAACTTCCCCAGTTGGGTTGAACAAAAGCACTGAGTAGGCAGGTCCCAAGACCGTCAGTCTGACTAACCATGCATTGTCAAGAAACCCTCCGACTCTTAGTGTTAAGTACACCTTACTATGTAAGTATAGTTACTACTTCTCCCTATCAAGGGCATTTGCATGCCTTTCATCTTAGATCGACAGGTGTAGTTCATACCAGTACCAGCTGGGAAACGCGACTGACAGCTCCATCCTTTAGAATCTTCCTCAAGGGTAGAAATTTCCCATAAGCTCTACAGCACCGTGGGATAGCCACCAGGCAAACGCAACTTCTGAGCACTTTAAACATCGACATTGCAAGCAAGGAAATGATCTTTAGTTTGACTTGATGCACGTGTATTCAGATCTAAAGCCGGAAAGCCACGATGTTGGCCACCTTGCTCGTGTTTCCTTCCCATGTCTCTGTGTCCTTAGTTTAGCAGGCATCGCCCGCAGTGGAACCTGAACGTCAGCAGCACCGTTCTAATGACCTAAAGAAGAAAGATGGAATGAAAATGAAGACGCTACTGCTCACCACACCCTTGGTCTTCCCAGCAGGTGCCATGGCTACTTTATACAAGATTCTCTCTCCGTGCTCACAATAAGCAACAAGAGCCTTTCATAGATGAGGAGACCGAGACTAGGAAAGAGAATACAGGGGCTAAGTTCCACAGACACTAAGTGGTAAAACCAGGGCAGGAACCTCAAGTTAAATGCGATAGATCTCCCCTCAGGAAATGGCCGGAGTGTGGACTGATTCTTACAGGATTCAGTGTGGGCTGGGGAGCAAGTGCGTGGGAGAGAGATAAATCGGAGTGAGGGTAGATAGATAAGAGGAGAAGTAGTTGTGAAAGAAGGAATGGCAAGTGTGAAGATGGGGTTCACCACATGTGCATCTGACTGGGAACACGATGGGCTATACCCCAGGGAGGAGTGGCCAAGAGGGCAGGAAGAGTGCTGGTCTGCAGGATAGGATTCTACCTGGAGGTCATAAGAATGCCTAAGGGTTGGAGGGGCAGAACAAAGGTGCAGTAATTAGAAGGTCCAGGGTGGCACAAGAAGAACATGGGAAGTGGGGAGGACTTCAGGAAATGAGGAGGACGGGAAGGAAACCAGACCCTTAGGGAGTATGAGGTCTGGGGTGTTGGATGTAATGTACTTGAACAATGGACGGACTGAGCAACCTCAGATTCCAGACCCGAGGACTTGAGTGGAGGCTGCTGTGGAGGCTCTGATTCCCTGGTTACAGGCGCTCTCTGAGCTGCTCAATTAGTGCCACTCCCTGTGGGAAGTTTCTTGCAACTTCCGTGAATCCCAAACTCTCCTTACTTATGGACTCCCCAGGAATGAAGATGCCCTAGACAGTTCTTCTAGAACAGCCGTGCCCAGAGTCCCTTCTCCCACCAAGGATTGCTCAGTAAGCTCTGAGTGGTGCCCACAAAAATAACCGTAGGAGTTTTCAAATTCTTGTTTGTTTGCTTTATTTATCTTGTTTTGTTTTCTCTTTTTGCTTCCCTCTTCCTTTTACAGACAGGGTATCACAGTGTGTCACAAACTAGCCTGGAACATCACTGTGTGTCTCAAGCTAGCCTGGAACGCACTAAACAACCCACGCTTGCCGTGAACTCATAAAAGTCCTTCTGCCTCAGCCTCCCGGTTTCTGTGAACGCAGGCAAGAACCACTATGCCTGATTTAGACGTTTTAATTAATGTATTTTTTCTCACTACTGATGTGCTGTAGTGTCCCAATACCTTTGAAAACCTTGCTTTCAATTAAGTGGTTATTGACACGTGACTTGATTTACGTAGGGTCCCCAGCACACATTTAGTCAGTCCTGAGGGCAAAACTAGCTTTCATCCTAACAGTGAGCTTTTAGTTTGCTTTTCTTCCTCTTTTGGCAATGGTTCTGGGGTTTTGAAATCATCAGTGATGGATACCATGGGTACTGGAGCACAGCCATCCTGAAGGTCACTATGTGTCTTCTGCCATGCCTATGTTGAAAAAAAAAAAAAAAGCCACATCTCACTTTCTTGGTGAAGCCCTAAGGATTACTGCTTGGTTGAGTCTTGATCGTCAATGCTCTCACTTACTCTTCTGAGTGATGAAGTGGGAACCTTTGCCGAAAAAGAAGGCGGCTCCCCAGGACCGACATGTGTGCAACTGTTGCCTTTTCACGGAACACCATTTTATTACCCCAGTAATTTTATTCACGATAGGAATTAGGCAAAACATTTTTTCCAAAGAAAACAAAGTAAGCCTTTAACTACAGGGAAAATAACAGACAGTAATTGTTGCCAAGGAAAAACTTCAATCTTTTGAGGAAAAACAAATATTATTTTTAAAAATAGGGGCTGTGAGGTGACTCAGCGGATAAAGACACTTGCCATGTAAGACTCGTGACCTAAGTTCAGTATCCAAAACCCCACATGAAAGTGGGACCAGAGAACCGAATCCACGAAGTTGTTCTGTGATCTTCACATGTACTCCATGGCACATACATACAGACACAACACACACACACACATACACACGCATGCATACACACGCAAACACACCTATACATGCATGCACACACATGCATGCATGAAAGTACACGCATTCGTCATATGCATACACACATAATTATAGTAATAATTATTTTTAAAAATGTAAAATAGATTGAACATCGTGACATTGACAGCTTCACAAAACAAATCTTTTTCTGGTGAGACTGCATGCTGTTACTCAGTGTGGTATTTCGGTGGTGCATAACAAAGGTGGACATGGCTCTGTAGAGGTGCTTTTAAAACCATGCACAGGGGTTGGGGGATTTAGCTCAATGGTAGCGCTTGCGCGCAAGGCCCTGGGTTTGGTCCCCAGCTCCGGAAAAAAAGAAAAAAAAAAAAAAAAAGGTGTGTACCACCACGCCTGGAACTGGAACTTACTTGTCCCCCGCTGACTTGAACTCAGAAGTCTCCTTGCCTCAGTCTCCTGGGATTAAAGATGTATACTACACTTTTGGGGTTGGGGATTTAGCTCAGTGGTAGAGCGCTTGCCTAGGAAGCGCAAGGCCCTGGGTTCGGTCCCCAGCTCCGAAAAAAAAGAACAAAAAAAAAAAAAAAAAAGATGCACAATTTTAAGCCAGTAGTATGCAAGCGCATGCGTGCGACTCTGATGTCGAGCATAGGAGAGTAGCTAACAGGGAGGGTAACAACAAGGAGAAGCAACTAAAAACCATTGGGGTGGGATTCTTCCCTTTGTCACCTACACAGTATCTGCAATCCTGAGAGTTCTTCATCCTACGGTTGGAATGTTAGACACAGAGCAGCAGACACCCCAAAGGAAGGTGTGTCACATCCTGCGGGGAGTGACTTTCACAGTGACCACATTGGGAACGGTCATAACACTGCTCATCCTTCAAATCTCTCATGGTTCCTTCGGATGCTGATCCCACTAGCTGGCTGCTGAGGAAAGAGGACGAAGCTGGCCTCATGCACCCACTAACCTTGAAAGGCAGCCAGCAGGGGGCCTCCATTTCTGGTTCAGCGTTGCCTAGGCGGAGCCCAGCATTGAAGGGAGAAGGTTGTGGCCATTGCAGGAGTGTCCACACCCAGCATCAGACTTATGAAAGCATTGGGAACCTTAAGAACTGACTGCAACCCAAACTGGTGCCAGAAGGAACGACCTTGTTCTTAAGAAGTGACCCAAGGATTTTTAAGGTCTCTGGTGTGGGGGAGGGGGTCGAACTTCATAATGGAATGAACCTGAAGCTCGGTGACCAACCGGGAATTCTTGCAATGCCTTCCTCTCCCACCCTCGCCTCTCTCACACCGCGTGGATGATCGCTTCTAGAAATTCACATTAATAAAAGCAATTGGTAACTAAGACCAAGAGTCATTTAGAGAGAGTCCAACAGGCTCTGGCCGCTCCTGCGTGTCTCATGAAGAGGAGATGTTGCAATACCAGGGCTGCCCACACCCGTGCCTCCCCTCTGAGCGGTGTAGCGCTGGCATCACGCTGCCCAGCGGACGCCGTTGCTTCTAAGAAACCATTAGGAAAGTGCTCACGGGGTTTCCAGAGCACCGCTGAACTCTGCTCTTTCCCGGAGGACGACAGCACATTACCAGCCCCCATCTGTTTTCCAAAGGGGGCTATTTCGAGGCCTGGCTGTGCTGCCCAGTCGTGTAGGTTGATGCTTTCCCACCATCCCTGACTTGTGTTAACCACAAAGTAAAGGGCACTGAATATTCTGGAAGATTAAGGAGTTTACACATGGCCAGAGTTTGGAGTCTTAAATCATTGCTTCTTGTGGTGGATAGGAGGGTGTGCGAGGGTGGGGGTGGGGAGGTGGGGGATGAGGGAGTCAGCACCAAAGATGGATTATCTCATTCCAGCTGTCCTGACTCTGCCCATCAAACCATGCAATTAGCAGCCGTGCGAATGGAATGCCCTCGACCAAAACAGAACACGAGTCTGCTTTAAAGGATTTGCCAGCAAGGCCTTTTGGGTGGAGGTTTGTAGGTCTTTCTGAAGACAGTGGTGAAGTTGGACTTTTGTCTCCTCCTGCCTCTCTTCCCTACCTGCTCCCCGCCCCCACCCAGAGGTTCTTTCCATATCTTATAATAAAATTGGAGACAGTGTGTAATTATGCAGCAGAAAGAAACTGTCAGAGGATCGCTGAAGTTGCTTAAATTGTGCTGATTTACAGAGATAAGAGACTTTTTCCCTAACTCAAAAAAACAAAACAAAACAGAACAAAACAAAACCCTTTTTCTCTTTCCGGAACGGCAAACAATCTCCCCCACAAAGTCAACTCCTTTTCTGAAAGTCATTGCTAGTTTTCTAATCTCCGAGTCATTAGATAACAGATAGAACTCCACACTCAACGCTTCCAAATGTTTATGGTCTGCAATTCATTCTTAATGAGCTCTCTCCACGTCTTTATTCTTCCTAGCACCCTCCTGCTGGGAAGTGTCTTGCTCTGCCTTGCCTTGCCTTAATGATTCCACAATCATTTCAGAGCCATTTCTCCTGCCTTATGTAATTCTGACACCACGGAGGAGCCCAGCTCACTGCCTCACAGTTGGAAATGTAACCTTTAATGTATTAATTTCTCTTGCTCAAAACAATTTAACCTCTGTCTTGGTTTTCTGATTGCTAAGTGTTCCAGTCAAATGCCTCTTACGTTTCTTTGGTCCTGGAGGGCTTGCTCTTACCCAATTCCTGTACAACACACTCCGCCTCACTGGGATGAGCATGCTGGGCTCCCTCACGTGCCCACCATCAATCCATTATCTTTCTCATGATTGCCTGTCTCGTTTTCAAACGTCTCCCTCCCCCCAAAGATTAATTAAAGGAGTTTCAAGTGCAAGTCAACATTGCATGTGGAGAAACAAATCGTCTGAACCCAGAAGATGGAGGTGTCCCGGAGTGACCCTCTTACCCACTCCTCCAATACTGGATCAAATGACTTGATCGGTAGAGCCAGGGGACAAGTGTTCCTAAGACGTGTGGAGCCTTATCGGACTCCCCCTCAAGGAGAATCACAGGGTGTGAGATGGGAAAATTAACAACGGTAACAAAAGTCTCTTGAAACGTGGCTTCGAATCTGAACACCTGTCTCAGTGCAAAACAGGGCTCACAGCATGTAAGAGCTGCTGAGGGGTTCCCCCAGAGACCTGTGAGTTCAAGCCCCCCCCCCCCACACACACACACACACAGTCAGCACCATCACGGAGGAGCTCAGATTGAACATCAAAGCAAAGGACTGTTCTGGACCAAGTTCACAGAGCAATGGTGCCATAAGAGGCTGGCCTTCCTTTCCCTACGGTAAGAAACAGCTGTCCACAAACCCAGGTTCCTCCTTCTGATAGACCTTCACACTGTGCTCTGTTTTGGAGTAAAGAGCCCGTACTTTAAATGGCCTCCACTGAGTGCTGTGAAGTCTTAGGAAATGTGGCGTTTCAGAGCAGGAGCCGTGGGCCTGCTTACCCAGTGGGAAAATGTGCCTAGGCTACCAACTCCAACTTATCGTGGAGGGTGAAACGGGACAATGAGCTATCCTAGGGCCCAACTAAGACTCTTCTCCAAGGCACTCAAGCTTGGAGACATATGTACCAGTGGCTGGGCCACACCCATCTCTGACTTACATGCACCACAGCCGTTTACACGCATCCATTATTCCCTTCGTGACGCTCTCTCTCTGGCCCGTCTGTGTTAATCCAGAGTGCATAGATTGATTAGACAAGCCTGTGGGTGAGAAGAGTGAGGCCGTCTGATGAACTTGGCTGCCTCTTCCTTGGTGGGGCAACAAATAGATTATTTGGTTTTGTTTTGTTTTTAAGAAATGGAAATACACTCCACAAGACACCCAGATGACCGACCAATGCACTCTTTTTAATTGCAGAGGATTACATCTGCACCAGTGTGCTTGCACTGTTACCTCTTTCAGTGTCCATCACTTGGCTTCTTGGAAAACTGCCACACCTGAATATCCTTCACTAAAGAGAGGTGAGACCCCGACCTGACCTCCGAGTGCAAAGCTGACAAGTGCCAGCCAAAGACTTCACCTGGTTCTGGATTCCTTTACCAAGAACTCCTACAGCCGCTATCTCGGGAGAATAAAAGACCTTTCAGAGGAAACCCAGTGTCAGGAAGATCAGGAAGAGTAGGAATGCTCACATTTTTGGAGCATAGTTAAAATGTGTGAAAGTGCTGTGTTTTAAATAGGAAGCAGAAGCATTTTTAAAATGGTATCAAATACTTAAGCATAAGTTTTCTTTAACCAAGGCCACTGGATGACAAATTATTCTTGATGAAAAGAGAGAGTGAATTGAGTGAATGAAACACGAGTGTATAAGTGAGTGAGTGAATGAATGAATGAGTGAATGAAACATGAGTGTATGAATGAGTGAATGAATGAGTGAGAGAAACATGAATGTATGAATGAGTGAGTGATGAATGAATGAATGAGTGAATGAAACATGAGTGTATGAATGAGTGAATGAATGAGTGAGAGAAACATGAATGTATGAATGAGTGAGTGATGAATGAATGAATGAGTGAATGAAACATGAGTGTATGAATGAGTGAATGAATGAGTGAATGAATGAATGAATGAAAACTGGAGGTGGTCTAGACCTAACTACTACGTCGAGAAATTTTAAGGGATGAGCAACTTGTCAGTGGCATAGAGAGGCCACTGACAATGTCCAGGCTGGGGATGTTGCACAAAACAAACAGTTCCGTTCGCCAAGATATAAGTGACACACAGAGGGAAAAGCCTACAGATGAAGACTTGAATCAGTGTAGCCACCATGTGCAATGTTTGGGCCTCACTGAGGTGTGCCTCGGAAAGGATGGCAGAGAAGTGTGCTGGAAAACAAACAACACCACACAGGCTATGCAGTCCGCGCCTTTAAGAAAGCATGGCTACAGGCTAAGGAGTTGGCTCGGTGTGTAAAGCACTTACAAAGTAAGCTGGAGAATCAGGGCACCCTCCTGTAATCCCAGCCCTAGGAGACAGGGACCGGCACCCCGCAGAGCAAGCTGGATTGCTAGACTGGCTGAATCTGTGAGCTCTGTGCTCAGCAAGAAACCCTGCCTCAACAAACGAATCCGTGAGCTCTGTCCTCAGCAAGAAACCCTGCCTCGACAAAAAACTAAAGAGCAATTGAGGATGACACTCAGCATCAGTCTCCGGCCCCCACGTGGACTTACACACACACACTCACACACACACTCATACACATACACACACTCACACACACACTCATACACATACACACCCACTCACACATACACTCACACACACTCACACACACTCACACTCACACACACGCTCACACGCTTACACACACACACTCATACACATACACACCCACTCACACATACACTCACACACACTCACACACACTCACACTCACACACACGCTCACACGCTTACACACACTCACACACACCCACTCACACACACACTCACACACACCCACTCACACACTCATTCAGGGACACATCACATATCCATGCAGGGACACCACACATACGCAAAGAACACACCCGCACAAGGCAGAGTAACGGTAGAGCTATGGTTAAGGTTGATATGATAGTGATGGGTGTGTATGGTTTGGGTTTACTTAAGGGCCCTTCTAGTAAAACACTGGCGTGAAATACAGTAATAATTGGGATTTGTTTCTCAGTTGTCCATCTGGAGAAGGAGGGAACCATGAATATTTGGCCACAGTTGAAGCTAGGTATCTGGTATACACAGTTCCTACATTTCTTTCAACTCTGCATGTTTAGATTCAATGGCAAGAATTTGTGAAGAGCTGACAACAGCTCCCTCCCCAGCCCCTCTGTGGCCATCTTGTCTTTCTATGGAGACCCAAACCCCTTCCTTCATCACCAGCTGAGTGGCCATTGCTGAGAAGATTCATGGTCCCCATAATTAAGACTCTCCTGTTCACAGAGGAATCCCAGGCATGGTCCAAAGCATCCAACAGTTTTAAAAAAAGCCATTGCAAAGCTGGTTCTTGACACTGCAGAATCAGCATTTCCCAGAAGGGGCTGGAGAGACTGTCAACCTCCTGCCTGTGGTCTTTGCGATGCATACATTCATTTAAGACATAAAAAGGTCCCACCCTGTATTTTAAAAAAAGAAGAAAGAAATGCCCATGAGAAGACACCCACCAAGACTCACCCAATGCAGCATTATTTTGCTTTATTTTTAAAGAAGTCTGTTTCCCTTATTACATGCCTATATATGCCTACTGCAGAGAATAACTTAAACCATGATAAAATGGAGAAGTTAAAACCTGACACAATCGGGGCTGGGGATTTAGCTCAGTGGTAGAGCGCTTACCTAGGAAGCGCAAGGCCCTGGGTTCAGTCCCCAGCTCCGAAAAAAAAAAGAACCAAAAAAAAAAAAAAAAAAAAAAAAAACCTGACACAATCTTATCCACCTTTTTGCTTTTAACTAGTATTTACAAATTTCCCCACATAATAACTCTCCACGGGCTTAAAAAAAAAAAAAAAACCTTCCATGCTTTCTGGAATTGGGTTAAAATGGGTTTGAAAATCTTCATTCACACCTCGCCTACTTGCAAAGAAATTTTAAGAGGGACTTGGACCGCTTTGTTTTATTTACCTTTTATTTTAGAGTTCACCTTATTTATCTTTTATTTTAGAGTTCTCCTATTTTAAAATTAAGCAAAGGAGACAAGCAACCTTGAAGGTTGCATAAGAATTCCAGAGGCAGCAGATGCCACTGAGAGGGGCTTCTGTAACAGAGCAGCCTTCCTGGGTCAGCGTAGGAATCAGAGAAGGAAACCATTGGCATTGTCACCCAGCTTCGTTCAGGAAGGCCGCCAGGACAGTCTGATAGCAGGATGTCAGGTTCCCGATCCCTGGGTGCAGCAATTGATCTCGGCAGCCACTGTGACGTCACAATCATTGCATAAATAATTCCTGAATTACAAATCTTTTGTAATGATCACAGGCTCAGGGCCACACCCTGAGTGTGGAAAGCCCCATCAGTGTACTTCTTGAATGTGTATGTTAGAAACCAAAACAATGGGGGTTTTGCCAAATGGAAAAACAATTGTGCTTCATTCTGAATTTGTACCCACTTGATATCTTTGTCCCTTGTTCATGGTATGTTGAAGGAGCGCATCCCTGTAGCAACCGGCTCATTATTTCTCTTCCCTCTCAGGCAGCTCCCATCCTGGACCCCAAATTCCGTGTGTCTTTTTCAGAATGGAGAAGAATAAGAGACCCTTGATCTTCAACCAAATTAAATGAGGAACTTTTCTAGAATTAATTTCCCAGGTAATCCTTTCTTGCCTTATGGCGGAAGTCTATAAAGGCACTGTCTTCCGTAGTGCCCTGCGTGCATCCGCCAGGCTGCCCTGCTGCTTTCTGTCTGACAGGTCTGTGCTTTCCTTCATTTTAATGTTTAGTCCTTTCAAACATAGTTTCTTAGAGTTATTCCTACTAAAACAGTCGTGTTGAGGATCCGCTTTAAAAGCTGGGTCACGGTGGCTAGGGATGTGGTAAAGGGGATTCTGGGAGGAGACCCAAGGGAAAGTGAGCCTGCTGAGCCTGGGCAGCCCAGGGGAGCAACAGTGTTACCTCTGTGAGCTCCAAGCCCCGCACACTCTGCATTCTCCACAGATACTTTGTACTTTGGCCTTTCTGCACTGATGCAATTGGCTAGCTGGGTGGTAGTTGGGGGTGGAACTGCTGTTTGCTCTCCTGCTTGTTTAGAGACAGAGTTTCAAGTAGCCGCACCTGCTTCGAACTTTATATGTAGTCAAGGATAACCTTGAACTCCTGGTTCTTTTCCCTCTACTTCCTGAGTGCTCTACCGGAATTACAGGTGAGAGGTGGGGTTGGTCCTGGAGATCAATCCCCCGGCCTTGTGCCTGGGATATAAGCATTCGAGCAACAGTGTTACATGATAAAGAAGCATTCTACCAACAGTGTTGCATCGCTATCCCTGGAGCTATGCTTAATGACTGAGGAAGGAGGCCCCGACCTGAGAAGCTTGCAGCTACACAAAGTGCAGCCTGGGCCTTGAGTCACAGCCCCTGATGGGCCGAGAAGTCATACCCTGTCAGAGACAAAGCCAAAGTGCGTCTATCCCAGCAGCCAAGGCTAAGAGGTTGGTGTGAACCAGGAATAAGCACAAAACCCCCTCTGTGTTTCTATGGAGATTGTGAAGAGCCTCCGGCCACAGACCTTCACCTCCACCTCTTTAAAGGAGAAACATGGCTTAGCTGAATACCAAACACTTGCAGTCTGCTTGTGGTCACGTGTTAAGGGCAAAGGACAGAGGACAGACGGGTCAGACATCCTTCTGACCTGCTAGGAGAACTGGAGGCTCGGGCCATGTTCTCTGTCTCTTCCTACCCACCTTAACCTTTTCTGCCACTCCCTGGGCAAACTGAGAGACAGGAGCACAGGACACCCATGCAAATCTCAGCCTCCCTAGACTGCTTGCAGGACTCTGCTGCCTCCACGGTGTGTGTGTGTGTGTGTGTGTGTGTGTGTGTGTGTGTGTGTGTGTGTGTGTGTGCGCGCGCGCGCCCGCGCTGAATCTTCTCTGTCTCTCCTGAGGAAGCCTGCCCCTCACCTCTCCTGTGTCGCTCATGATTCACAAAGCTGACTCCGGTATCTGGGGGATACTTGTGGTGACCTGAACTAAAACTATATGGGCCACTGTTTCTTCTCCATCCTAGACCATGTGAACATGAACCTCTCTGTCACTCTCAAGGGAAATCTTCACCTCAGAACAGAATCCTCCATCATCTTTGTGTTCGGCTGGAACAAGATGCACTTTAAAGAGAAGGAAGGAGCTGGTTTGTGCCATTCTTCCTAATTTAGGAAGTTCATGGCGCAAAACCTCCTTAAAACTGTGCTCGTGCTCACGTGCACCGCTCATTTTGTCTTACTTACAGGGACCGTGTTTCTGTAGCAATGACATGAATTGTTTTACGTCTTAATTCGATGCAATTCTCCCAGGCAGCCATGTGATACTGGAGCATTGGACCACAGGGTTCAGACATCACCAAATCTGATGAGGGTTTTTCCCTCTAGACACTCATGCAGGCCTGTTGACTGTGTCAGTGTCGTTCACAAAGCCACCAGACTGGACTGTGGAAACCCAGCCCCCGGGACAGTCTCAAGGGCCAGCCCAGGGAAAGGAGCTACAGTGTGTTACTCCCACCCCTAGCCTGGCTCTGCTAACTGTTAAAAATAAAAGGCAAAGGAAGACCTAGGTCCTGTCACTATTGATGCTTTGAGATGATGTCTGTCCTTAGGACAATGGGTAAACCAAAGCAAATTTAAGGTTGGCTCAGATGCCTCCTGGAGGTACCAGCTCAGGGGCTACTAGAACCAGACCTACCCTGACAGCATCCTCTGGTCTCCCCATTGCTCCAGCACTCAGCAGCTCTGGCGGAAGCACAGGAAAAAGATGGGCCCGAATAATAGAGCATCATTAGAAATTCTTGCCTCATGTAGCCACGGCTTTAGCATCTAATGATTATTGTTGCAGATGGAGACTCCAGTCCCTGGGACTCCTTCTGCATCTGAATTAATCTCTTAAAAAACAATCGTGGGCTCCAGATGAAGAACAGTTTCCCAACAGCTGGAGGACGCTTGCAGGAGGCAAGTTTTAAAGAACAGAGCCAGGAAGGAAGACAGAGACACCGAAGGAACCACCAGCCAGTGTTGTTTGGAGAAGTCTGATGTCTTCAGCTGGCTTGTTATTAATTATCGCACCTACAGCTTCGCGCCCTGAGAAGCCCGCAGTTAAACCGGCGAGTTAAGTCGCGAGAGTGTTCTGGGTTGTCTGCACAGTTAATCAAAAATTATGCTATCTTTAACTTTATTCAAAGGGAGAGATGTCTTTTTTCTTTCTTCCAGTATTGGCGTCTTCTTACTGAGTTTTAAGGATGAAAGATTGGAGCTAGAATATCAAGCAGATGCCCAGCGGATGCAGCTGGATTTCGAGCATAATAACCAGCATCCCAAAGGAGGACCTTGTTCTATTGTGCCGGATGAAACAGGTCAGGGAGCAGTCGGGGGTTCATAGGTAAGGACCAAGGACCCGGAAAGGGAATGCCCTCGGTGAGTCATTTGCTTAAATAATTAAAAAATTTCTATTGGAACCAGGCTCAATGCAGCAGCCCAATGATCCCAGCCTTGGGATTAGAGGCAGGGGGATCAGGAGTTCAAGGTCACCCTTGGATACATGGTAAGTTCACAATCAGCCCAAACAAACAAGAGCCTGTCTGGAAAAAAAAAACATAAAAAATTTCTTCAAAGGATTTGGCTGGAAAAAAAAATGTACCATGGGTACCATGGCCCACACTTTTAAACCCAGCACTTGAGAGGCAAAAGCAGATGGATCTCTGCAGGTTTGAGGCCAGCTTGGTCTGTAAAGCAAGTTCCCAGCCATCCAGGGCTCCATAGAGAGATACTATCTCAAAAAGCAAACAATCAAATACACGGCCTTCTCTTTCAGGGCTACTAAGGTCACTTCCCAGGCATTAGCACTGACCTGGGGACAGTGGCACACAGTCTGTGTCTGACTTCCCTCCTGACGCCCCGTCTTGATTAATCCCCAATGGAAGTTAAGAAGTGGAAACGATCGTGACTCTGTTGCAGAGGGAGAAACTGAGGCCCCTGCTCCAGTAAATGACAGTTCTCAGCCCAGAGCTCTCTCTGCGCTGACTGCGCTCTGCAGGCAGGGAGAACACCCAAGCTAATATGGAGTCATTTTAAGCATGCTGTTTCCTGACTGAAATGGCAACCAGCAAGCAGAAGGCCTGCACCAGCCAGGTCACCCCCCAGGGTCAGGAGAGCCTACAGCAGAGGGCAAATAGGCAAACCATTGCACTTACCTGCAGCTGGCTAGGACATACGCCAAGAGATCTGATTTGTGTTAACCCTCATAAATGGGAAAGGTGATTTAGGAAGAGATTAAGGGCTGTGGCAACAACAACCTTGCAAAGACCAGCCACAAAATGACCCACTCCTTACTCAGCAAGATCACAAAAGGCGAGCAGAAAACAGCCCAGATTGGTGACTTGTGCCTATAAAATTAGCACTTCTGGAGGCTGAGGGCAGGAGGATCACCACGAATTTGAGGCAACCCTGCATTACATAAAGAGTTTTGGGCTAACCTGAGCAGCAGTGTGAAGTAGTGTCTTACAAAAACACAAAGAGAAAAGGAAAGGAGAAACATTAATTTGCCTCCTACCGTTAGAGAGCCCACCTGAGTTCATCACAGATTGAAAGATTTAATGATTTCAGAAAGGCATTGTCTATACCAACGCCCTGAAGATCAACGCACAGGATTTGGAGACAGCAATCTACCAGGCAAAGGAAAACTGTAGCAAGTCAAATAGCTTGAAATGTTTTATCCCACCAACACAACCATTTTCATTTCTAGATTATGCGTGCTTCGTGATAAATCTAAAGTTGATTTTAATGTCCATACCTATTTTGCATATAATAGACATGTACAGAAGATGTTTAAAGATCTCCTTCTGACAGGATTGCGCAACCCAAAAAAGGTTGGATGGGAAGCCCAATGCCAGAACAGAACGCACCCTGTGGGGCTAATCTCAGGTAACAAGGGTAACACGAATCCTTTGCCGGTGTCTGGCAAGCCAACAGGGAGGTAGGGAAGCAACAGTGGACAGAGCTCTGCTCCATTTTTAATCAACAGCAACGTGACTGCCATGGCTTCACAGCATATGGCACGAGACACACCCGTCCAGTGCTGTGACCTTCGGTGGGTTACATCACCAGAATGCTCTTCTATGAGTTGACCCGACTGAGCATGACTTGTGAAAAGAAATGACTGAGAGATGGCCCTAAGTCACAGAACCTTCACTCAGTGGACATACAAAACCAAATTCATGAGTTAAGGAGTTGTCCCCGTAGGATGATGTCATCACGCAGGTGTAGGCAGGTACAAGATAGAACGAGGCCTGTCATTGGATGAGAAGGAAGGATGGGTGGGAGAAAGTCTTAGAGAGGGGAGGAGACTGGAGCGAGGAGGGAGGAGAAGCAGCAGAGAGAACAGGGAAGCTGATGTTAAGATTCCTCTCTGCACCTTTACAGGTTGTTATGAATATTCTTAAGGGGTGGATGAGTACAGGGCTTTGTGTGTCTAGGTGGCAATTATATCTTATCGATTGGATCAGAGGTCATTGTGTTGTGTGTTCTTTCAATGTGACGAATTAAGTTCAAGAGAGTGTGTGGTGGCTGGAGATGCTAGGCTGCCACAAAATCAGGATGTGTATTTCTGGCATGGTGGCAGCCTGCCTTGAGAACTGGATGGGTAGAGAGAGTGCGTGCTAAGGGATGGAGCAGAGCGGGTGAGACGCTTTGCTGACTGAGATCAAGATATCTAGCAAATGTCTTGGAGCACTGTGGTGCCAGATCTAGTGCAGGGTAAGAGAAAGTTTTTTTGTTTGTTTGTTTGTTTTTTTTATAATTTTACAGCAACAGTCCCAGTTCCAAACAATCACAGGAGGAAGAAGAATGAACCTTTTAGTATGAAGAAATAAAGGCTCAAGAAGATATAAATATCATGTAGGATGATAATTCTGAAAGGTATCAGATAAAACTCTACCTGAAGAGAGTGTGGGATGGAGAGTCAAGAACCCAAACCCCCAGCATCCGCCCACTCAGCTGGCCACCTTCGCCAAACCAGGTCTCCTTTCTAGGGAGCATGCTCCTGAATGCTTTCTCTTCCCTGTATTCAAAATGAAGCCCAGAAACCAGTGGAATTTCCAAGCCAGCGACAGAAACAACTTGGCTAACACAATGTCTTTAAGTCATGGGCAGGTAGAGGTTTCATGGTACGAATTTAATGCCGGCTCATCAGCGTTTACACTCAGTGCTTTATAAATCATTAACATGAGCAAAGTAGGAACCAAAACAGAAATACCCATTTCGTAAGTATGAAGACAGTTAACCTTTAAACAAATGGGGAATCCAAGACAGCTTAGCAAAATTAATAGAGCTGAAACCGGAAGTCTCGGAGCAGCAGAACTCATCTTGGGAGACACATTTTTGAGATCATCATGGACCGACTTCTCCACCATCGTCCCTTAACAGGCGAGCAGGCCCCTAGGACTTCTGGGCCATGAAGATGTTCACATCCACCAAAGGAGCTAGTATTCTGGTCCTGTCTGGTACCTAAGGTACTTCCCCTGACCTCCTCACCACTGGAAGCAATTCTTACGGTAGGATTGTTAACTGGATGCTATGTGCCACCAGGAAGGTGACAGAGTACACTTTACATTCATGGTCCAAGCCCCAGGCACCTTCAGCCACACCTGCCCTCTTGGGAATAGATTTCTGTTTCTCATCTGTAAACTTTTGCTTGTTAAGTCAAGGTCCTTCGTCGGAGTCATTTCCCCCACAAAAAAATGTGTTTTTCTGTCAACAAATCAGCGCCAATCTCTGAAGAGATTTGGTGGCAATGGGCTGGCCTCCAGCGACTGCTGCCTGAGCTGTGAGGAGCTGTCTCCCAGAAGACTGTTGCCTTAACTCTCACCGGAAACATGGTGGGCCAGTGTGCAGGAAATTATACACAGAGAGGAGAAGAAAAGGACTGGCCTATGCTGTTCATGCTTTCACTTTCGACTCCTCAAGTAACTTCAGGCATTTTTAAAAACTGGATTAAATTCACAATGTGGTCACAACCCCTGCAGGAATGTGGATTTGAAAGCTGCCAGCCTCAGCCACACCAATCCCAGGGGACACTTCTAGTAGCAAGTGGGGAGACCGGCTGTCGTGTAAGCACGGCCTTGTACCAGGTCATTTCTTGCCTTAACACCTCGAAGGCTACCACACACCACGAATCTGCGGGCCACAGAAAGGGTGCTTATGCTCGGATATTGGCCAATTTGTCATGCTGTTGAACAGGGAGAGGAGTTACACACCTCACAATGGGGAAATGCAAACTGTGGTGGCAACGTCACCTCGGCACAGAGCTACATAGGACAGTAAATCACTCCGCCGGGGGGGGGGGGGAGGCACAGGCAGTATTTGGGATTTTTCCGTGCAATTCCCACATAGGAATATTTTCCCCCTTGCATTGAGGAATGCTGGAAAAGTTCATAACGAAGATGTTCACAGTTCGTGTTAGTGGGAGAGGTGATTAGACATCATTGAGCCACAAGAGTTAGGAAATGTGAGCAGTGTAAGAATTCAGTCAGGACAGAATGCAGACTGAAGGATGTGATGTCAGTGGTCCATGCTGTCTACAACCTGTGACCTTTAGTCTGTGACCTGCTATAGTGAGGCCTTCCTTCAGCAGCACATTAGCATAAAGACCACATACTGTTGCCTGTGTGGCTGTTTCATTATTGCTATAGGCATATAGCTACAGAGAGGGTCCCGTTACCTTTTTATGGACCTGAGAACCTACCTGTGTCTCACTTTCTAGTCAGCCTGGGGTTGCCCTCACGAGCTAGCTGCCCTGTGTGATGGGTTAACATGTGTTCTGACCCCATAGGCACACATCCACAGCCATGTAGTGGGCAAGGCCCCCCGCAGAGTCACTTCCTGACCAAGGTAGCATTCCAGCATGTGTGCGACAGGGGCTCTGCTTATAAAAGTCATAAAGAGTAATGCCCCGTGACTGGAAACAGATACTGTGCCCATGAGGATTTACAGATTCCCCGCCAGTGATCTGGGGGAGGAGGCATCTCTTTCTAGACCTGCCTTCTTTAGCTAATTGGTGAGGCCACGTTCATCAAACCCATTCAATGGCAGTCCCAGACAAATGGCCTCTTGACCTAAGAATTTTTACTCGAAGATTTCTGAAAGATACCTGCCTGACAAGTTATAACTTTAATTCTTACATTTTTTTCCCTCCTTTCATTTTCTCTCCCCTTATAGACACAGAGCAAGCAATCTAACTTTCTCCAGTCCAAAAAACAGGAAGGAAAGTGTTTCCATTTGTTAACGAGAGAGAGAGAGAGAGAGAGAGAGAGAGAGAGAGAGAGAAGAAGAAGGAGGAGGAGGAGGAGGAGGAGGAAGTGGTAAAGGGGGAGGAGGAGAGGGAGAGGAGAAGGGGGGGGAGAGAGAGGAGGGAAGAGGTGTGTGCTCCTGGGGAGTTAGTGGGAGGGGCTTAAGTGAAGGGGCTAGAGGTTGACATTCCCTGTCTTCCACCTCATTTGACTTATTTTTGAGACAGGGCTTCTCACTGAACCCATAGGCTGCTCATCTATGAGAGACTGGCTGTCAGTGAGCTCTGGGAACCTTCCTGCCTCCACACCCCTCAGCACTCAACGTCCATGTAAATGTTAGGGATCCACACCTCTCCGTTCTTATGAAGGACATAAGGGCTTTGTGGTCTGTGTATCAGGGTTCAAGATGGGAAGAATGGGATGACCCCTAGAGCCAGGATACTTCCAGACTTCGAACTTGCATGCAGATTGGACCCTGCATGAAGCACTCTCACCTTGGTCCCCTGCTCCACCGAACTCTTTCAGAGACGGGGAACGCAAGCGCCTGCCCTTCTGCTGCATGGCCTGGCCTGAGTCTGATCTGAGAGAGGGAAGCCTGTTGCCCTGGGTCATGGCTGAGGCCTCAAGAGTTCTGAAGCCCATCCACACTGGTAAGTAGCCTTCTAGAATGGCCAGCTCACGATTAGAGGGGAGGGAAGCCATTGTGAAGACACCTGAGGGATTTACATCAGCTTGGTTCTGCCACCTAGAAAGTGATTTTCTATAATGAAGATTAGAATTCTATCACCAAGTCCCTGAATAATATGCTCACTGTTAAACAAAATTTTATTGTCTGCATGTTTGTTCCATGAAATAAATACATACTTTATCTAATCTGAATTTCATCCGCCTGTTATAATTTGTGAGAGATATTGAAGTGCTTTTCTCATTATTTTTAATGCGCCTTTCTAGGTAATGAGTCCGGACTGGGGATCACAGAAATTAGAGATTGAGAAAGCTCTCAGACAAGCTTGGGGGCTGCCTGCCAGTCTCGGAGATGGCCTCGCTCTGCAGAATCACAGACGGATGGGAGAGGGTTCTAGTTTGTCCGGGCTTCTTTGACGGTGCAAGCTTGGGAGCCCATAAAACTTTTGTTTTGCAACTCCTCCTCACAAACTGGATGTCTTTACCTTTAGTGACAGGTATTTTCTTTGTATTTGGGGCTAAAGGTCAGCGGGAATAAAACCTTAGCATCCTAGGAAATCTATGACAAACATAATAAAATAATGAGAAGGTAGTCTCCAGTCCCCATCAACCAAAACCCAGCTTCCAAACCTGTTTTTTTTTTAGATGAAAGCCTATTAATTAAATAAAAAATTTTAACTTGAAACAAAGTATGTGAGTGAGTGCCTCACTGATGTGACAAAACTCCTAGCGAAGGCAACTTAATAAAGAAAAGGCTGAGTCTGAACCAGTCTGCAGTTACAGTCCGCCATGATGGGGACGTCCTGGCAGTAGGAGCCCGAGGCCAGCTGGAGTACACACTGTCACTAGAGTTCTTCTTGAAGGTGCAGACCTGGACTTGTGATTGGATATGATATGAACCATGGGCACTGTCCAGGACATGCCAACAGCAGCATGTGAGGCTGGGCCTCTGGAGACTACTCATTTGGTGGAGACTTCAGAACCAGCGTCTTGGGGAGTTCCTTGGATCCTCTGGCCATGGGCTTGAGTGATTTTGTACCAGAATCATCCACAGTGGAGAAAACATATCTCCCCCTGTGTGTCACGACAGAGACATCACTTCAGTCAGAGAGGAGGTGGCCATGGGATCAGCGCTTTTTCCAGACTCTTCTCCTACTGCAGCCGTAGGGTATTAGGGCCTCATCAACCATTTATACCTTTCTGTGGAGAACAACAGACAACGCTGCCCATGGAGTTAGTGCTGATATTCATCGTGTTGCAAATTAAGACTGAGAATCTTATTTGCTAAGTCATTGAGAATAATAGTAGACATCACATAAGAGCACATCTTTTATGAACGATAACTATTTTTAAAGGCGAGGAGAGTAGCATCGTATTTTATCTTTCTGAATCTTTCTAGAAGTCTGACTTAATAGACTCTCATGTCTCCTGCATTTGGTCTGCTGCTGTGCCGTCTGTCACGGAACCTCTAGCACACTTTTGAGGTAAAGAGAGCATCAGATCAACATTATTATTAAAACACTGTGAGCTGCAGATCCCCTCCGCATCCTATGGAGGCCTCCAGAGGGTTGTTCTTGAGAATTGGTATGTGCCCTGCCTAGGAAATTTCACTCTGTTCTATGATCAGGGAAACACGGGTGACACATATTCCTTCTGCTCTTAGTGCTGAGTTTGGAACATTAAATGAATAAAACCAATAAAAGCCATTGAGCAAGGGGCACATACAGGCTGTCTCTGTGCCCCAAGGCAGGAGAGGTTGAATCTCCTCCCACAGTCCTGGCCATGGTCCCTCTTCTGAGGTCCAGCAAGGTTGTCATGGCAGTGAGGAGCACAGTCTCAGCTGGGGAGAGAGCTGTGACTGACTGAGCACCTCCTTACTAATAATGATTTCACCTCCGTCAGTCAACATTGTCTTAGTCAGCTCTTTGGTTGCCTTGACAAAATACCCAAGGTAAACTATGTATGTAAAAGGGGAAAGTTCATTGAGCTCACATTCTCAGAAGTTCCAGTCCGAGGTCATTTTACTCCATTGTTTCTGGCCTGAAATGAGGCAGGGCACCCTAGCAGGGAACATCCTGGTTGGGCCAATGCATGGTAGACAGAAGGCGGCCTTCAAACCCATGACCCAGAATCAACTTCCTCTAAGCAGCTCTCACCCTCTGCAGTAGCCCATTAAACTATGAATTCATCAATGGGTTGCCCCATCCGTGGCATCAGAGACTACATGAACTTGTCCACCCTCAGTGGCTTTGCCTCTGAACATTGCTACCCTGGACAGCCAAGCCATCAATGTGCAAGGCTCTAGGTGACACTCTACATATAATCCACAGCGAACCCTTTAAAGAATTCAGTAAGGTAATGTCTAAAGAAAGACCAGGAGCTAAAATGCCTGCTTAGCTGGGGGTAATCTCAATAGGAAGATTTTTAAACAGTTTGCAGAGGACTCTGCACATTCTTTTCAGAGTGGCCAACACCCTTTCAGGCTCGTATTCAACAGCTCTGTGGTTCTCCTTCACATGGTGCCCAGAACTCAAGTTCAGATAAGGTCTACAGGCATAAGAAGAAAATAATAAGAGATTAAAGTTACCAGAGTATTGGGGCCTGGAAGCTGGTCACACCAGGTGAGTCCTTCAAGGAGATCTCTCTATGAAAAGGGCCACAGGCCCATTTTCAAGGAGTACCAGGGGGTGGTCGTTCATTCACCCTTACCCCTGCTAAGAGGAAGAGAACATTTCTCCCTTTTGCTGGATGAGTCTACCTCCTAAGCCCTTATCACAACACCATGGGCCATACCAGGATGTCTACTGACACTCTTCAGGGGTCTGTTACCATAGTTAGGAAGGGATTGAAGTCAGTTCTATTTATATCAATGCAAAGCTCTATAGAAATACACTTCTGTGGTCTTTCTAGCAAAACAGAGACTGCATCCTCTGCAGATGCAACCTACATGGAGGTCCTTCGGGGATCTGATCAACGTTCTCAGTGAATCATGGGAATAAATCATGGCCTATGTGCAGACCAGAAGGTGCTTCAGGTCCTCTAGCTGCCTCCTTGCAATGCCCCATTGAGATTCAGGGTAACAAAGAAGGGTCCCACCCTCCAGTCAACCATGCTGTCAAGACAAGAAGTTGTGTGTGATGCCCTGTTTCTCGGAGGCTGTCCCAAGCAGCCCTGACTGCTACATGGAGCTGCTGAGGATCCCAATCCAGCAGGGAGGAAGAACCTGGACTCTGGAGTCAGGCCTTCCAAGCTCCTTGGCCAGCATCTGCCCACCCCTCCCTAAGCATCTCAATGTCTGTGTGTCTATTGTTCCATGAAATGGGAACAATCAAGCCACTCCCAGTTGTTGGAAAAGGACTAAGGAGTGGCTTGTGTGAACTACATCCTAAGTGGACATTGTTTTAACCAATTCGATTTACAGTCAATTCTATTAAAACCACAGTGGCTCCCCCTAGCCTACCAAGCGAGCGAGGAACACACAGAGGGCATAAAAATACAGCCTCTGGCCACGTGTAAAACACACGTGGATTTGGGCACCATACATAGTCATGCATAGCTCCATCCCTGCCCCTCAGACTCAATTCGGAACCTATGCTTGTCAGTGTTCAGAAGGCCAGGCAAATACACAGGTACATGATGCTCACACACTCCCCACCCCACTACAAAAAGCTTTACAGCTCACTGCCTTCCCATACCAAGAAAGTCATACAGCTTCCTGTAGGTTTTACTTTGTTCTTTTCTTTTTTTCCTTTTCCTTATTTTTTTCTTTTTTCTTTCTTTCTTTCTTTTTATTTTTTTTTTAAGTCATGGGAGCAGTGTTTGTCAGATGCTAGGAAGAGAATAATGACACCATATAAAAGAAATAGCCCGGGTGACCTGTTTCTTCCTCTGGATGTGGATGGGTGCTTTTGAATTACAGGGAAAAAGCCCTCTGCTTTTTGAGCTACTGCGCAAAAGGGGGCGGGGGAGGGGGAGGGATAAAAACAACTGTGTGCTTTAACGTTTTACATGTGCTCTCTGGGTGTGTGGCACAGAGCGCGGCAAAGGATGGGATTTGATATAAATCTTTTCTTATTTTGTGTTTGGGAAGGTATGCAATAGAAAACCCATTCTAACAATAAATGCGAGTCACCCGAGGTCCATAGCTTGTTTTGCAGCTAAGAAAATAAAGCCTGTGCTCACCCTCGGCCAAGCAAGTTACATTTTATGCTATTATTAATGCATTGCAAGGCACTTTTTTTTTCCATAGCAATTTGAAATTATACATCTGGGAAATCCCAGCACAACAGCACGCAACGCTCTGCTCCTCCGCGTGGCCCTCTGCAATTACGAGAACGCGCGACTATAATTTAGCACAGGTAAAATTCAATCACTCACCCCAACCACAAAGAAATCTGTGTCTCCCGGGAAAAGGGAAGAGGAAACAGGAGGGGGTGCTGGAGAAGGAGGCGAGGAAGAGGAAGGAAAGCAGAAAAGCGAAGGACAGTAAATAATCAGGGAGGGTTCTCTGGAAGGAAGGGACACTGGGAATTCTGAGGTTTTTTTTTTTTTTTTAAACAAGTTGATTGGATGTGTAGACATCGGCTGGTAACAGGGTGTTCGGAAGAGAGGAAGAGTGGCTGAGACATCAAAGCAAAACCAAGGCAAGTCATACAGCTTTCATGCGTGCTCTATCAAAGAAGGTTCTTTGTGTTCAAGAAACAGAGTTTGCCATGCATGTGTGAGGAACTGGGTTCAAAACTCATGAAGAGAAGTCACACGTGGGCTGGGACCACATACGGTGCAGTGCGGGAGGCTACTTCCCATGTAAATGAATGGACCTGCTTTTGGTCCAGCCTACGGGTAAATGGTGAGCAGAGCTGTAAGTGCCTACACAGACAGGCATATCCTGGGAGCTCAGCCTCAACAAAACAGTGTTTCTGTCCCCAAAATAAGATGGGTAGAGATAGACAAAGATGTAGGATGTATTTATGATCCCAGAGCTGGAGAAGACACAAATGGATCCCTGGAGCCCCCTTGTCAACCAGTTTATCCTGCTAGCCAAACTCCAGGCCAGCCAGAGACTGGTCTCACAGACCAAGGTGTATGTCCCCTGAGGAACACAGCTGAATCTGCTCTCTGGCCAACACACAGGTACACACCCACAAGTGTACACACAGCCTCTTACGCACGTATGTGAGCTCACACATCAAAAAGAAGAGTTATTACAGAGCAATAGTGATAAAAACTGCATGGTATTGGTACAGAGACAGACAGATAGACCAATGGAATAGAATTGAAGACCCAGAAATGAACCCACACACCTATGGTCACTTGATTTTTGACAAAGGAGCCAAAACCATCAAATGGAAAAAAGATAGCATTTTCAGCAAATGGTGCTGGTTCAACTGGAGGGCAACATGTAGAAGAATGCAGATCGATCCATGCTTATCACCCTGTACAAAGCTTAAGTCCAAGTGGATCAAGGACCTCCACATCAAACCAGACACACTCAAACTAATAGAAGAAAAACTAGGGAAGCATCTGGAACACATGGGCACTGGAAAAAATTTCCTGAACAAAACACCAATGGCTTATGCTCTAAGATCAAGAATCGACAAATGGGATCTCATAAAACTGCAAAGCTTCTGTAAGGCAAAGGACACTGTGGTTAGGACAAAACGGCAACCAACAGATTGGGAAAAGATCTTTACCAATCCTACAACAGATAGAGGCCTTATATCCAAAATATACAAAGAACTCAAGAAGTTAGACCGCAGGGAAACAAATAACCCTATTAAAAAATGGGGTTCAGAGCTAAACAAAGAATTCACAGCTGAGGAATGCCGAATGGCTGAGAAACACCTAAAGAAATGTTCAACATCTTTAGTCATAAGGGAAATGCAAATCAAAACAACCCTGAGATTTCACCTCACACCAGTGCGATTGGCTAAGATCAAAAACTCAGGTGACAGCAGATGCTGGCGAGGATGTGGAGAAAGAGGAACACTCCTCCATTGTTGGTGGGATTGCAGACTGGTAAAACCATTCTGGAAATCAGTCTGGAGGTTCCTCAGAAAATTGGACATTGAACTGCCTGAGGATCCAGCTATACCTCTCTTGGGCATATACCCAAAAGATGCCTCAACATATAAAAGAGACACGTGCTCCACTATGTTCATCGCAGCCTTATTTATAATAGCCAGAAAATGGAAAGAACCCAGATGCCCTTCAACAGAGGAATGGATACAGAAAATGTGGTACATCTACACAATGGAATATTACTCAGCTATCAAAAACAACGAGTTTATGAAATTCGTAGGCAAATGGTTGGAACTGGAAAATATCATCCTGAGTGAGCTAACCCAATCACAGAAAGACATACATGGTATGCACTCATTGATAAGTGGCTATTAGCCCAAATGCTTGAATTACCCTAGATCCCTAGAACAAACGAAACTCAAGACGGATGATCAAAATGTGAATGCTTCACTCCTTCTTTAAATGAGGAAAAAGAATACCCTTGGCAGGGAAGGGAGAGGCAAAGATTAAAACAGAGACTGAACGAACACCCATTCAGAGCCTGCCCCACATGTGGCCCATACATATACAGCCACCCAATTAGACAAGATGGATGAAGCAAAGAAGTGCAGACCGACAGGAGCCGGATGTAGATCTCTCCTGAGAGACACAGCCAGAATACAGCAAATATAGAGGCGAATGCCAGCAGCAAACCACTGAACTGAGAATAGGTCCCCTATTGAAGGAATCAGAGAAAGAACTGGAAGAGCTTGAAGGGACTCGAGACCCCAAAAGTACAACAATGCCAAGCAACCAGAGCTTCCAGGGACTAAGCCACTACCTAATGACTATACATGGACTGACCCTGGACTCTGACCTCATAGGTAGCAATGAATATCCTAGTAAGAGCACCAGTGGAAGGGGAAGCCCTGGGTCCTGCTAAGACTGAACCCCCAGTGAACTAGTCTATGGGGGGAGGGCGGCAATGGGGGGAGGGTTGGGAGGGGAACACCCATTAGGAAGGGGAGGGGGGAGGGGGATGTTTGCCCGGAAAAAAAAAAAAAAAAAAGAAGAGTTAAAGGTAAATAAAGAGAAGGGAAATTTTATGGGTGTATTAAGATCCACAGGAAGAAATCAGAGGTGAGTGCAAAAATTAATTTAAAAAAGTCAGGTCTGATGGAAAAACCATGTACAGAGGGCACCCTGATGACAACTATGCCTGGCCTGAGGGAAGGGGGAGTACACAGGGTTTCCCTTAATTTATTCTCTTAATATTTGTGTGTGTAGTTTGGTTTTTGTTTTATTTGTATGTGTGTGTGTTCTATGTGTACATGTGTGTATATGTATGTATGTGTGTCATGTGTATATGTATGTGTGTGTGAGTATAGTGTGTGTCATATATGTCGTGTGTGTGTGTGTGTATTTTGGTTTTATTTGTGTGTGTGTGTGTGTGTGTGTGTGTGTGTGTGTGTGTGTTGTACCCTTTGTAGGCAGATATTCATGGCAGCTAGAAGAAGCAACTGGGGGCCCTGGAGCTAAAGTTAGAGGTGATTGCAGGCTGTCCAACATGGGTGCTGAAAATAAAACCTAGGTCCTCTAGAAGAGCAGCAAGTGCTCTTAACCACTGAGTCATCTCTCCAGCTTCTCTCGAAAAGCTCAACCCATCCTTTTCATTCTGTGATTTCTGCAAGTCGTGGAGGGAAGGATCCATGTGAGTGTTAGTAGAGTAATATGTCTAGCCTTTTGTATTCTGTGGTACCTGTTCCATGGACATTATGTGGAAGATGACAGACCTTTTTCTTTTATTATTCATTCACTTAGAGCACCACCATTTTCCTCCTTGGCAATGCTAGGTCAACTCTCTGCTCTGCAACCTCCTTACAAAGGCAATAATTGGATTTAGCACTGCGTTTAGCTAATATGTTTGTCTGTATCTGGGCAAAGGCCATCGTAAGCTCACACTGTCCCCATCCTGCATTAAATCCTGCAACACAAAGTGTCTGGGTTTTCCCATGATATTGGCATGCGTTCCATCCAAGATCCCCACCCCAATTGCCTCCCCTCCCACCTCATCATGAATCCCTACACACCCTGATCTCTCTTGTGCTTCTATCAATCCATCATTTCAGTGAAGTTGCGTGAGTGGGATCACGAAGAATATAATCTCGAAGGGCTTGAATGAACAGCGGAAGTCCTGGAGCTCTGTCAAAGCTGTGACGGTCTGAAGAGGAAATGTCCACTCTTGGCTCATCTATGTGGACGCATGGTCCCCACTTTGTGGCCCTGTATTGCAGATGCCTAGATGTTTTTGTCTTTCCAGAAGAAGTGCATCACTGGAGCCTGGCTTGAGAGGCGAGGTCCTCACAGCACTTCTGTATTCTGATGCCTCTACCGTGACTACCACTTATTGCGATGTCTCCCAGCCACGATCGACGAATTCTTCTGGAACTGCAAACCAAAATGAGCCCCTTATTCTGGCCATGGTGTTTACTCAGAGTGACAGAAAGAGCTAGTGTGCAAGTTGTTGCACTGATGGTGACTCTCTCCCGTTGTTACTGGGTGGGGCTCCATGGAGATACTGTGTCTACCTTGCTTAACTGGCCTTGGTTCTGCCTTGTTTGTACCTAAGAAATGGTAATCAAGAGTGCTAGGTGTGTGTGTGGGGTGGGGGTAAGTTTCTCTGTGGGATCAATGCCTAGATCTGACATTATTAGGTCATAGGGTAGCTACAGGGTTAGTTTTTAAAGGAACTCTCAAGTTCATTTTTGAAGTTTTCTGTACCGTTTCACATTCCTCGCAGCCAGCTTGAGTGATCCGGTTTATCCTCGCCCTCAGAAGCACGCACTATCGTCAGCTTTAGCTTTAATCATCCCCATGGATTTATAACTCGTTGTGGTTGTTGTTATTGGTGCTGTGGCTAATGATGTTGTGGGCATTTCCTTGTTGTTATATTCTGTCCATCTGTCCTGTTGGATGAATGTCTCTCCTCCTTCTTCTTGGATTACTTACTATCAGGATTTGAGAGTTCTTTATAGAATCTGTCTACTTGTCCTTCCATTACGTGCTTTGCAAATGTCTCACGCCCTAAACCGGTCTATTCTCTTGATAGAATCTATCACAGAACAGGTTTTCACTCTCGGTTTATACAAGTCACCCAGACTTCTCTTAGGAGTTGCACTTTTGGCTTAGTATCTAAAAACTCTTTGGATGGCCCTAAATTTGCAAATCATTTCACTATTGTTTTTCTTACATTTTTCAGAATTTTAGATTTTACACTCAAACCCTCGATCTGTTTTACATGACATTTTTGTATAGGTGCTGACATTTAGGTGAAAGGCCCTCCTACTGACGTATGCATGTCGTGTTTCTCTCTATACCGAAAAGGTCATGTCTCCTTCATCAAAATAGACACCTTGCTTCACTCGTCTTCATTCTGGATTCCCTGCTCTGTTTCACTGATCTATGCTTCCTGCCTCTGCCAAAGTCACAGTCTAGATAACTGTAGTTACAGCTAAAGTCACACAGTCTAGATAACTGTAGTTACAGCTAAAGTCACACAGTCTAGATAACTAACTGTAGTTACAGCAGTTTTACGACTGGGTAGAATGATCCTTCCGAATTTATTATTCTTTAAAATAAATAAATAAATAAACCTCCTAGTCTCTTTGCGGTTCAATGATAATGTCACAATAATGTGATAAACATTTACAAATATGTTTCTGGGGGTTTCTGTAAGGAATATTTTTAAACTTGAATATATATTGATGGGTGGCATTTTCACAAAGTTAAATAAATTTGGTGTCTCTTCCTTCATTTGTATATGAATTTTTATAATTTTGTATACATGTGAATATATTTTATGATATTTGCATTTGAGTATTTTATTTGGGCACATTGTTGAAAATTGCACCAAGTCTAATGCTTTAAAAAGGAAACACATTGATTTTTGTATGTTCCTCTTGGATAGAATCAACTTTCCTAACTCATTTATTCCTTTGAGAAGTGTTTTTATAGTGTCAGCATGATTGTATTAACTGGGCACAGGAGACATTCTTACCCTTCTCTCAACCTCAGAGAGTAGATATTCATTCCTTTACTATTAAACATAACATTCATTGCTCTCAATCTTAGAAAGTGGGTATCTACTCCTTTACTATTAAACATGGCAGTCATTGGCTCTTGGTCCTTTAAAGCCGAGGACACTCTTATTTACCCTTCTTATTTTTATGGTTTTTATTTTAATCAAAGTCTGTTGGATTTTGTCAGAGCTACAGCGCATTGATTGGTGAGTGTGCGTTCTCTGTTCTAGTTTGTTCAAATGGCAAATTACATTAGTGAATCCTGAACACCGAGTTAGACTCATTTACCTGGACCTTGATCATGGCTCGTTACTCTTCTCATGCGGTTGGATTTTACATGACAATTCTAACATCTACTCTCATGAAGGATTCTGGTCTGTAGTGATTTTTATGCCACACAGTGTGGGCATCAGTTTAATACGAGCTTCATAAAACATTACAACATAAAACATTACCCCTCTTCTATTTTCTACGACAGACTTTATAGAAGTGACACTATTTTTCTTTGAAATTTTGACAGAGAACATACAAAGAAACAATCTGATGCTAGATACTTGACTTGGGGTGGGGGGATAAACCAGGAATTCACTTGTCATAGTTAGCCACAAGGCTGTTAAATTGTATTTCAGGTCAGTATATTGTAGCAATTTGTGTTTTAAAATAATTGCTACATTTATGATTGTAGATTTGCTTGTGGAGTTCTACTATTCTTTGTGCTCCCATGGTTAGAGGATCCTCATTTTATTCCTGATCCCCATTTATATCAGTATTTTTTCTTTTTCTTTTTATCAATTCGACTGATCTGCTCACAGAAAACTGGATTCTACTTCATACCTTTCCTCTATTGTGTTTCTGTTTTCGCCATTACAGATTTCTGCCCTTACACTTGTTTCCCTCCTTACACTTGCTTTGGATTTACTTCACTGGTTTCCGGGTTTCCGAGATGAGGGCTTTGAGAATTGATTTGATACTTTCCTGCTTTTCTTGTATATGAATTTGGTGTTCTAAACCTCTCCCTTGGCATCAGTCACCGTGCTCCACATAGTATGTATGCTGTGTTCTTATCACTTAGTTCAAGGTATTTTGAATTCTTCTGAGATTTCCTTCCCACTCACACATATATGGTTCCCATCCCGGGTGTTGGGCGTGTCTCCAAATTGTGTGGAGGATGGCAGAAGCCACTCCACTTTAAGAACTAAGAGAGGGCTTAGCCAAGCACAAACAGAGACTGATGAACTCACTTATTCCCAGAGAGCTTCGAATCTCCCATGGTGAGAAGACTCAGAGAAACCGCCCGGCCAGAACTAGGCCAGATCTCTCCCAGGCTCAGAGCTAAATCTGCAATGCCCAAATGAGAACTAGGTTTCCTGTGCATGATCTGGCTGGAGACCACTAGGCCTGAGGAAGTAAGATCAGAGAAAAGTTCTCAAGAGAAGCTTCACCTTGGTTTCGTTTCCTGTTGTTATGATAAAATAATTAACTTATTAAAATTAAGTTAGGTTGCCCGAAAAGACAACTTAAGGGAGAGGGGATTCAGTTGGTGCACATTTCCAAGCTGCAGCCCATTGTTGTGGGTGAGTCAAAGCCGTAGGAACTTGAATAAAGTCGTTACCTCTTCAGTTAAAGAACGGAGAGCAGCGAATTAGTGTGTGCACGCAAGTGCTCAGCTTGTCTACGCACCCTTACACGGTATAGAATCCCCTGCCTATACAATGGTGCCACCCACCGGGGGCAGGTCTTCACTTCAGTCAACACAATCAAGACAATCCCCTACAGACATTGCCCCAATTGTGCTTCCCAAGTGACTCCAGATGTAGCAAGTCGACTGTTTTAATAACTAACCATCGCAAGCCTCCAAATAGAAATTCAGACTTCATGGGCCTCTCAGTATGGAGAATAAGGTCAGCAATCAGGGAATAAAATCATTCGCAATGAAATGTAAAAAATATCTTGAAATAGGTTTAAAGACTCTCTCTCTCTCTCTATCTCTCTCTCTCTCTCTCTCTCACACACACACACACAGAGAGAGAGAGAGAGAGAGAGAGAGAAGAGAGAGTGAGGAGAGAAAGAGAGATTGGGGAAGAGAAAAGAGGGGGGAAAGAGAGGGAGGGAGGAAAGAGAAGAGAGAGGGGGAGATATATAAGATTCAAAAGTTAAAGAGGGGTGAAGGACCAGTGGAGCCAGCTCCCCAGATTTGGAAGCAATGACTACTTAGGTTTTGTGAGTTTCCATTGCTGCTGCACAGCAACATGTCAGGTTTCTGGAGCTCTGTAAATTGTCCACCACCTTCATGTGGTTCAATATCGCCAGCCCAGAGGGAAGGAACAGGGAAGAGTCCCTGTCCTCAGAGAGAGTAACTGAAGGTACGGGATACAGGCTGAGATGTAGTCCATCTCTCAGGATGAGGAGGAACTTTGTTTTACAAGCAGGTTAAGTTCAAACATGCACACTAAAGTATGCAGAGATAAAGGAGAAGCATGAGGGCCGAAAATAGAATGGCTAGAACAGAAAGCCTGCGCGTGGATAAACTGTGCTCAGGTGAAGCAGACGAAGAAGGCAACAGTGAGTTAGAAAATGCTGTAGAGGAGTTTGTCAAGGATGCACAGATCTAGGAAAAAGGACAAGAGATAGAAAACAAGAGATGCTAACAATCCAGTAAAAGTCTCACACACTCAAAGGGTAGACACAGAAAAAGAAAAGCCAGTACCTAAAGGGATCGTAACACATTTTTTAAGATTTAGTGATTGAAAGACTGACTCTGTGGTGACAAAAACCTCAACACACAATGGTAGAAATAAAGGATAGCAAGAATAAAAACAAAACTGTAAAAGGTACCAGTGAGAAAATGTGTGTGTGTGTGTGTGTGCGCACACCTGTGTTCTCGTGCAGGTATATGTTTATGCAGGGCATAGTACTACGTAAGGACCCAGCTATACCACTCCTGGGCATATACACAAAAGATGCCCCAACATATAACAAGGACACATGCTCCACTATGTTCATAGCAGCCTTATTTATAATAGCCAGAACCTGGAAAGAACCCAGATATCCTTCAACAAAGGAATGGATACAGAAAATGTGGTACATCTATGCAATGGAGTACTACTCAGCTATCAAAAGCAATGACTTCATGAAATTCATAGGCAAATGGATGGAACTAGAGAATATCATCCTGAGCGAGGTAACCCAGTCACAAAAGAACACACATGATGTGCATTCACTGATAAATGGTATCGACCTGCACATGTGTGTGTGCAAACACAAACACACACGTGTACACACACACACATACAAATAAACAATTTTAAAACAGAAAGAATAACAACAGGAGTAAACTGTGTCAATAGGGAAACTATGTCAATTAATCTCGTTACTGACAAAAAAATTTAAAAATTTTTAAAAAGCAGCTAACTGTTGTGGATTGAATATAAAATATCTCCCACGGCTTTATGTGTTTACACACGTGGGCTGTAACTGGTGGTGCTGTTTTGGGAGGTTGTAGAAAAACCTGGACACAGGACTTAGCTGACTGATGTGGGCAACCAGGTGTAGGCATTGAGAGTTAAAGCTCGGTGGGCTCCGGGTTTGAGTCCTGTTTCTTTGCAGTAGCGTTCCCCGCTAAGAAGGCCTGTGTTCTAGAAACTCCCCTCTTTGATGTATTCAAGTGTTCGATTCCAAAGATGAGAAGTCTAACAATAGTGATGAAATGAGTACATGCTGTTAATGCAAGACATGATAAGACAAAAATTCCTGATCCATTTAATTTCTAATCAGAACAGGAAGTTTGAGAAACTCCTTGAGCGGATGCTTTGCTGGGGCCCGAATAAGCTGAGAGCGGTAGGTTCACCCCAGAGTCAAAGTGCACCAAGATCCTCTTCTTTTTGTAGAAAGTGAGACGTAAGGAATAAATTTAGATTTAATTAGAAATTTGTCCATCTGCTTGGAGGTATTAGACAAGTGTTTGCCAGGTTTTTTTAAAGCCATTTAGGGCTGCTTGAACAATTAGCATCACTAACACAATGCACTTGCACCCAGTGGAAGATAGTATATTTTGCCATTAAAAGTCATCCAAGTAAGTTTCTCCCATCCCGAATGTCTCCCAATTACCCTCCAATGTATTTTGCATTTTTTTTAGGCAGCAATAACCTCCATTTACAAAGTAAATAGCTCTAGAAACCGTCTGCTGGTGTTTCTGGTGGGGTCTGAACAGCAATCAGAATGGGGAAAGGTCGATTAAGCTGCCATACTTAATGTGCAAAACTTTTTATTAACACAAGTGATACCCCTTTGCCTAAACTTATTGCTAATGAACTGTAGTTATCAAAATATTGTGAATGTTCTGTCAGAGCCCCAGTCTGATACCTTTCAGCATAGAAGAGTACAAAAGTCTTTTGTTTGTTTGTTTGTTTGTTTAAGGAGTTGGGAGGGAAAAGCAGATCCACTTTCCTAACACGTTATAAATATATCAGTAGTGCTGAGGCAGAAGGATTACCCTGAGTTTAAGACCAACCTAGGCAGTACAGGGAGTTCCAGAGAGTAAAACCCTGTAGGGAAGAAGGAAGAGCCATGGAAGCCAGGGAAGACCCAAGCTGGGCAAGCACACAGAGTTGGTCATTACCTGCATTGCAGAGCTGTCCCTCCTACATGTAAAGCAATGTCTGGGTCCTGGGAGGTCGCTCAGTTGGTAAGGTACTTGCTGTGGGGACCTAAGTCTAAAAAGCTGGATGTAGCAGTGTGTATTTGCAACCTCAGCACTGGGGAAGTACACGCATGGATCTCTAAGGGTCACTAGGCAACCAGCCTAGCCCAGGTCCCAGTGAGGAAGCCTGTTTCAAAAGACAAGACGTTTGGTTTCTGAAGAGAAATAATACCCAAGACTTTCCTCTGACCTCTACATTCATGAACACACACACACACACACACACACACACACACACACACACCACACAAGCATTTGAGTGCACACTCTAAATAAATATGCCCATTTATATATACACACACCTGTGCAGACATGCATATATATATATATGTATATATGTATATATGTGTATATATGTATATATATATATCTGCACATGCACACACACATGCATGTACACACACTAAATAAATAAATAGAATGTTTATTCATTCCATGAAATTTTGGAAAACTCCTTTTTACTTACTTCTGCTTTTAAAGACAGCGAATGAAGGTTGTGTGTATTTGTGGTACATGTCTGAGTGTCATTTCAGAAGAAATCCATCGACCTATACCCACAGCAGCATCATGGTTTCTGGGGTCTTTCCTTCTGGATCCTTCTTCTGCCCTGTCAGTCACAGTGTTACAAGCTGCCAGGCACTGTCTCGGATAAAGTGACAAAGCCAGCAACTCCTTCAAGCGTTTGAGTTGAAGAAAGGGAGCCACAGAGTTGTGTGTCTCCTGTCAAGTTCACAGGACCAGAGGGGCAGCTTAGGGTCTCACACAAGACTTACCTCCCAAGTTCTAGCTTTCCACGGCTCTCCACCCTGAGTGGTGATTCCCATCATCCTGCCCATCTCGGAGCACACCATTGAGAGTCAGCAGTACTAAGTGTGCTGGGGTGAACGCTCACCCACCAGCACCAAAGAGGCTCTGCTCACCCTGCATTGCTGTGAATTCTAACAACTTTGGGGCAACATCATTAGGAACATGATAAAACAGGGAAAGGACTTCAAGGTCCAGTGGTAGGACAGGCTCTTGTGGCTATGTCTCCTATCTCTTCCGATGTCCCAGAAGGCAAAGCACAGAAGAGCAAAACCAAGCAGAGTGAGAAAGATGAAGGGATGAGGGAATGAGGGGATGAGGGATGGGGGATGGGAGGGTGGGATGATGGGAGGGTGGGGGATGGAGGGATAGAGGGATAGAGGGATGGGGGATAAGAAGACAAGGAGGGAGGGAGAGAGAAAAGGAGGTCTGTGGGGTTTCCTGTCATCCCTGTGGGAGGGGGGATAAAATATTAACAAAGATAGAGAAAGGATATGACACACAAAAGAGACAGTTCTGTGTCAATCCAGCCTGGTGAGTCAATGAGTTTATTTGAGTCACTTACAGGAGCACAAATGACTCATGGGTAGCCCACATCACCAAAAATTTTCATCCAGGCACGGGTACAATTCAGGAAAGGGGGACCACTAGAACCCCACTCCAGCTCATCTGCCTATACAATGTACTCTGCCTAGACTCCATACATCTGTGCAGTAATTTCTAGAGCCTCAGGTGAGTGTCTTCTGACCCTTCCCATGTTCTTGAACGGAGTGTTAACAGGCCCATCTCTGTTTCCATAGACATGGCATCACCAGCTATTCTGTGGTTCATCAAAACCAATCCCCTTAATGATGTCAAAGGCCATGCTACACTGGAAAGAAATAGGAAACATCTTTTCTCTGGTGGACTGAAAATAGAATTCTTGCAGGCTCAGTGGTTTTACCAGTCATTTCCAGGCACTTAGCTGGGCAGTAGCACGTGAAACTGGGTGGCAGCCCTCCTTACTGCATCTGTGGTGAACTTAAAAACGTGATTAAATCATATCATTTCAATAAGTGGTAGAAGTGAGCACAAACACAGATGACTGGTAGGGGCTGACTGTTCAGTGTAGATAGGAATCCCACGGATATTTGTCAACCAGGAAGAGAAATATGATGTCTTTATTCCACCGGAGGGTCCCCTGAGGCCCGTCAGAAGAACATCGATTCTGGATTAAAATTGAAAGCAATTATAGACCAGAGGAAAAACAAGAAAGCAAAAAGTGAAAAATTGGCAGTCGCTGCAAACCAAACAGCAGCGTAAGAAAGTCACAGGCACTGTTCTGGTGACCATTTTCCACCAGGTCCGTGGGCTTGTGTCCCCACCCTGCCTCAAGAGGCATGGTCTAAATTCATGGATTATTTTCAACCATTCACCTCTTTAGCCCAGTGTCAAGTTTAAGGCCTCCTACCTCTGCCTTTTCAGTTCCATTGTTCTAATAACTGGTCAATAGCCCAGGACCTACAACCGGTTGATCAGAGTGTCTTCCTGAACTCACGGCCGATATCCTCCTTACTCTCCATTAGCTCCTGTTGTGATTTGAATATGAATATCCCGGATAGGCTTGTGTGCTTGAGGACTTGTTCTCTAGCTGGTAGTACAGTTTGGAAAGGTTATGGAGGTGGGGCCATGCAGGAGGAAGTACGTCACTGAGAGGGAAGTATGTCATGGGGCGTAGGCTTAGAGGGAGGTGGAGCCATTCAGGAGGATGTACGTCACCGGACGTAGGCTTGGAGGACTGATAGCCTCATTCCACTTCCTGCCCTGGCTCTCTGTTTCCAAAGTCTGGTGAAATGTGACCCACCTGCGTCCTAATCCTGCTGCCGCGCACCCCCAGCCTGTGGCTGTGTCTTCTCCACTATGACTCCTTTTCCCTGGAACTGCACACAGGAATAAACCCTTCTCCCCAGTTTGCCTTTTGTCAAGGTATTTGATCATAGCAACAGAAATGACTATTTATATATAAGTACACTGTAGCTGTCATCAGATACACCAGAAGAGGGCATTGGATCTCATTACAGATGGTCATGAGCCACCATGTGGTTGCTGGGAATTGAACTCAGGACCTCTGGAAGAGTAGTCGGGTACTCTTAACCACTGAGATATCTCTAGCCCCAGAAATGACTATTTAATCTGGAAAACTTTCCTCTCATAAGTTTCTCCTCCCACCACCTCGGCCGAGATGTTCCCCTTCGCTGTGACGTTTATTCTTCTGCCCTCCACTCAAGTCCTTTCTTACTGTGCTGCTGCAACACTTGCGGACACTTGTGTGGACACACTGTCCCACTCTCTGCTTTCTCTGTCCCCTTACTGTTTGTATCAACACCTTGAACATTTTGTTGGGTTTCTGTCTGTCTTTCCTCAGAGAACTGTCACCTGGAAGGACAGGGATTCAGAACAATCCCTCAGTTCCCAACATCCTTCACAGCCTCTGAAATCGGCACATGTTACATATGTGTGAGCAAATAAATCCACTGGATTTTACAGAATTGACATCATTGAATAATTTAATTGTTGTTGTCCTGGTCCAAGTGGCCCAGGGGTCACCTTACACTCTTTGTACCACAAAGAAGGAAATGTTCCTCATATTCTACTTGGCCCTCGGTGAACACTATTTACACAGTGCGTAAACACAGCCTTTTCCTTTTAAACTTTGGGAATGCACCTGAACAAATTTGTTTGTGGTCGTCGGCTATAATGTAAATGTTAGCTACCTTGTGACGTTGCAGCTGACAGAAAGCAAGATGTAGAAGACGAAATAGAAGCCTTCCCCTATTCATCTTACAAATTGCGCATTCCAGTTGGTAGAGGAAGAGTGGAGGCGTAGAGGGGTGTTTTTGCTTTTTATTTAAAGCCATAAAAGCAGCCATAAGAAAAATCTAAAAGCAAGAACAGAAATACCCGACAATATGAGAATGTCAGAAGGAGGCAGAGGAGGAGAGAAGCTGGAGGAACTTTCCAACTGGAAAGCACATCACTTAAAGCATGAGCGAGGCTGCTATAGCAAGGTGTCTTAGAACACCAAGGACTTGAATAGGAAAACCACTGATTCCCGTCTCAGAGGGAGGACAGACAAGTAGTGCAGGGTAGTAGACAACTGTCCTTTCCCTTGACACTCCAGGAAGCAGGACCCAGCCGCTTCCAGGCCCTACCATTCACTTCAGTACTGCCTTCCTCTGCTGGGATGAAACGAGCTCCCCTCTCAGCTCCTGTGAGGGAAAGAGGGAAGAAAGGACAACAGGTTCCTCTCCTGGATGCCACCCAGAAACTTCACTTTCCCCCTAACACCTCATTGGTGACACATCACTACAGTAGGGCTGCCTTGGGCTGTACTCTTGTCTCTGAGGGAAGGGAGGACGGCTGATGGGTAATTATCAGACTTTAACACAGTGCACAGTGTATGTCATACATGTTACAAGGCAAAAGTAAATATGAAACTATAGTGATATTTACATTGCTTGATCACAGTGGCTCAAACAGTAGTTGGTCTCGTTCATGCTGTGTCCAGTTTGGGGCTTTATAAGCGCTGTCCTGGTGAGGACTAGCTGGCAGAACTGGATGTCTTAGAAATCACTGCTGAAGGTTGAACTATGCCCGTGTTGGCTATTTGTTGAAGGCCTAACACCAACACTCACTCTCCGGCCTTATTTGGAAATAGAGTTGTTGCCACTGTACTTGGTAAAACTAGGATCTACTGGATTTAGGTTCTATGTCTTTATGAATAGGAAGGAAGAAACAGACACAGGAGGAGGCAGATACAGGCACATCAGAAGGACGTTGTATTAGAACAGAGATGGGGACATGAGGCAGGAGATGTTGCTGACACAAGAGTAGATAAGAGTCCAGAGGGCTAAGTGACCCCAGAGAAGGTATAGCTTCACCCCCATATCTATGAAATGAGGTAGTATCTGCCTAGTTGGCCAGATGTCAGGGACAGAGAAAATTCTCATTATCTACTAGTATACTGTATATGCATTGCCATAACCACACAGGTATGTGTGTATATGTCTTTAGAGAGCATACAGTAGCCTGAATCATAAAGCAATGTCATATTGACTTGTTTTCCTGATAAATAACTAAATCCAGGAGGTACCAAATGCATGCAGAGTCTAAGAAGATGCTGCTTACAGATCTCAGAGTTGGTTGAAAAAATTCCTTTGTGGACTGTTCTCGGAATCACAGGAAAGGGACAATGTACTTACAGCTTTAGGGTCTTCACACAGATTATTTAGCCTGACATTTTATTCTGAAATTGATGGTCACATGGGATCATTATCACCTACCCTTGCTTTGGAGAAAGAAGTATCTTAGAGGCACGTGACAGCAGGTTTCCTGTTTGGAAACTCAGGAAGGAATGTCCACTGAATGACTGATTGGACCTGAGATGTGCAAAAGGAAGGTGGTTGAGAGGAGAAAGAGTCCCCCATCAACATCTTTGTACCACGTGGTGATAAAACACAGCATCTCCTCAAATTACAAAATCATGTCACCTGAGAATCTTTTTGGACCATATCTTCCCTGGTAGAATGCTTCCCAAGTATCAACAAAGTGCTGGCTTTGATGACCAGCATTACATAAAACACTGGGCATGGTAGCCTACCCCTCTACTCACAGCATTTGGAAAGTAGATCCAAGAGGATCAGAGGTTCATGGTCATCACCGGTGACATCGAAAGTCTGACGCAAGCTGAGGCAACGTGGAGCCATCTCTCAAGAACAAAAACAAATCAACAAGGAAAATCCCTGCCGACATGAATCTCTGCTCTCAGATCTGTTCTTGTTTTAGAGGGAACTTTGGAGGTCAGCTTCATCTGTGATGAAGGCAATGCTTGCTAAGAATGAGGAAGGCTGTTAGCAAAGCTTAGAACACTGGCTCTGCCTCCATGGGGTTGGGTTCCTGTTTGCTGTGTACCTTATTGGCAAATTTGACACTTAGCTCTGCCACAGGGCATACTGGGACTCTTAGGACTCTTGGTTTGGGATATCTTCTTTAAGAAAAAGTCTCACTCGATGTTGATTGTTTATCTATGGTGTATTACTTTGTGTTGTTGATCAATGCCCCCAATACATATAACTTAAGGGAGTAAAGGTTTATTTTTAGCTCATGACCTCAGTTCTAAGTCCCTCATCATGGAACATGGCTTCCTCATGGCCAACAAGAAGCAGACAAGAGTGACACTAGCACTGTACTGCTTTTCTCCTTCCCCCTACTTTGTTTCACCTGGATCTCAGCTCGTGAGTGGGACCCCACATTCAAGAGGAGTCTTGCCTCCTTGGTCCATCCTCTCTAAAACATTCTCATAGGCACCTGAGGTGCCTTACCAGTCACCTCCTTGGTGATCACAGTCATATTGACAGTGATGATCACCCATCCCATAGGTAAAGATGCTGCTCCCAACATCTTGTAGAGGGCCATGCAAATGAGGGACCCCGGACCTCAAGCCTCATTACCTGAGGCCACCAGCTCTTGCCAGGTTGGGAGTTCCTCATCATATCTATTTAACCACATGGCCCCTGACTCCTACCTAGGAAGTCCTACTACCTTCTAAATAATGTATCTTATGCAGAACTTACGTAACCTATTCAATAGATATCATGGTACCTCTACCATGGGCTTATAGCACTAGGCTGACTCCCAAGGAGATTCAGAAATGAAAACATGACAGTGTAATGTCCTGTCTCTAACCAGGCCTCACGAGCCTTTTCTTTTCTTTTCTTTTCTTTTATTCTTTTTTTTTTTCTTTCCTTTTTTTCGGAGCTGGGGACCGAACCCAGGGCCTTGCACTTGCTAGGCAAGAGCTCTACCACTGAGCTAAATCCCCAACTCTCACTAGCCTTTTCAAATGCACTGGTGCCTGAGCACAAGCCTGAAGGATGAGGAGGGCTGGTCTGAGTGAAGTACTTAAAAAGATGCCGGACCCTGGGGAAAAATAACCAGGAAAATAGACAGTAATGACATAAGAGTGCCAAAGGCAAGAATGATGGGAGCCATGAAGAGAGCAGGAATCAACAGAAACATAGGAAACATATCAACACCCTACCACACACATGTACACAGGCATGTATACATGGAGGTACACATACATACACATGCCTGTACATATGCATGTGCTTCACATATGGACACACACCTCACATGCATATACACATGCTCACATGGTCATACATATGACTGGCACTCTGCTGCTTTTCTCTTTCCCTCTAGAGAGTGTGTGTGTGTGTGTGTGTGTGTGTGTGTGTGTGTGTATACATATGTTCGAATGTACACACAAATATACATGCTCACACACATTCAGTGCAGAGGGTGTGGACCCGAGGAAGACATGAGAAGACACATGTGACCTCCTACTTTTACCAAACCATCATCTTGCCTACAAAACACCCACCACCTGCTCCACGATTTCTCTCAGCTGAGGTCAGGAAGGAGGGAGGACTGGGTCTGTGGGCTGCTGGGAAAACGGGAGACAGTGAGAACAGGGAGTACCTGGTTTGAGCTGAATGAGAGCCCTCCAGCCGAGTCACTTCTAGGAAGCACTGAGGAAACGGGGTACAAGTCAGAAGACTCCTTTCCTTCCATAACCCTGCTAATCCTTCTTGTTACCCCTTCCAATGTTTATAAAAATAGTCTGGCTCTCTTGCTGCAGCAGTTCAAGTGGGAGTCCAGGCAGAGACAAAAACCAGACAGGCCAGAACGTGGAGGAAACTCCCAGTTCTGATAAGGCCAAACTGAAGACAACAGAGATCCAAGAGAATATCCTGCCTCCCAAAGACACGGCTAAGCAGGAAAAGTAGGGTGAAATTCCCCCACAACCTAGACTAGGACACCCATCCCCATGGCTCCAAGCTATACACCTGCAAGGAGGACCCTAGCACAAGCTGCACTGGGAACCCGGGCATTCTACACCGATGCCACTGGCCTGTAGGTCTCTGAAGGAAGACCTTCAATCAGACTGCCGAGTTTGTTTGGTTTGCCCTGGGATATTGAGAAATTATTTATATGACTGATGAAAACAGAACACATCTCAGAGCAATATAGAGAAATAAATAAATGAGTGAATAAATAAATAAGTTCCGGAAATATATTTTTTGAATCTAAGTGCTTGAGGGCATTGTGGAGGGTAATAACATAGAAGGCTGTGTGCTTCAGATTTTGCTAACAGGGTTGATTTCATGTTAAGTGTTTCTGTCACAGAAACAAATGTGGAAGGTACAGAAAATTCTGGGATGTGCCTGGGTCTTACCTGTATTGGTGATGATGTCAAATATATACATATTTGTACTTAGTTATATCCCAATAGAATCAATTAATTAACTAATCTGTGTCCTAAAGTGGTCCATTAAGTTACTGGACAGGCCCACCCACCATCTTCTTACAATTAGACATATCCATAGAAAAGAGAGTGCATAAGTCTGCCAGTATACATGCAAGCGTGTGCATGTGCAAACACCTGTGAGTTCATTTGTGAACACCTGTGAGTACATGTGTAAATACCTGTGTGTGCATGTGTGAACAACTGTGAGTGCTAGCGTTGGATCGAGTTTGTATAAAAGACTATTTATCTGCATCCAGGATACTCATTTTCACATACTATTCTATAAATACTACACAAATTACAGAAATGAAGAACAGAATTAGCTCCATTGATCAGCTTGAGGATTGCTAGTCAAAGGATCTGAAAGGAGGATCCCTACCTAGTACTACTGTCTGATTCTAGGACTGAGTTATGGAGATCACTACCCACTTGACATCAATTTGTACACTGCACTTGGACTCAAGAAAGGAAATTTGAAGAATTATGCAGATAGTTCTCAGTGGATGGTCAGGTTTAGGACAACATGTTGCTGCTTCTTTCTGCCTTTATTACCTATAAAAGAACATTTCAAATAGTCAACCACTCAGATTTATGTGGGCTCTAGTTGTGAACTTCCAGAACTGGGAACAGAGTCTCTCATATAGTTCTCATTATTGTTAATAAAGACTGCATGTTCCCCTTCCACTGAGAACCCTTTGTTGAGAATAAACTATATGTGTGCAAGCCTGTGAGCATATATGTGAGTATGTGTATGCTCATACATTCATGCATGCACACAGGTGTTCATACCCTAAATGTCTCTAACCACCATTACTTGGCTGTGGTCCCATAGGCGGTGAAACATTGAATATAAGCAGAAGTCTATTTCTCAAACAATCTTTCCCTTGCCTTTTCCCTGATGACATATTTTTAGATCAGTCCTGTAAAGATGGAAAATTCTGAATCCCAAGGCCCAACCGGACCCAACCCATGGCCCAAGGAATACGTTATATTTAATGTGTAACACCTGACATACAGAGGGAGTGCCATGTGAGAGTCAATCTGACCAGCACACACATGCACTTATATGTACATGCAAACCTAGACAAATATATGCAAACGTCAACAGGGACATGCATGTCACATACACAAGTAAATAATAAACCCTACAGAATCATGTGCCTTAAAAACCACAGCTCCTTTCTCCTATACACTACGAGGAGCCAAGCACCTCAGCAGGCTCCCTTCCCAAGGGTTAGGATCCCCGACCTTGAGTTTACAGGAGCTTAAGGAGATACAGCAACTACACTGGGAGAGCGACAGCAGAAGGCTGCAAATACTCAGAGGACCAGCAAGGGGTGTGCTGACCTTTGCACACTGTCTGTTCACACACATAGTAGTGGACTGTCAAAAGCTTAGGCATCGAACCTGCAGCCCTCAAAGCAATTCCATAAAATAAAACAAACCCTCTTACCACTCAACCGTCTCTTGGATATGGCACATGCGTACATCGAAAGAGGAACGGTGATCTGGGCAAAAAGAAAAATGTAACGAAGGGACTGTGTCACACACAGAAGTCCCAGAGCACAAACAAAAATCACTCATCCCACACTAATGAGCCCCAGAACCTCAGGGTCCTTTGGCTTCAAAATCCACAGCAGTGGGGTTATAAGTGTGCCAACGTACCTGGCTTAATTTAAATTTATTTTCGAATGGACAGATTAAAAAGTATATATTTATAGGGTAGTATATAAGGTTTTATGTACTGAACTACTGAACTCAGGCCAAACCTATTTATCTCTTCAAGTGTTTTATTTTTTTAATGGTAAAACCTTTCAAACCTTCTCTTTTACCTTCATGAAGTGTGTACAGTACCTTGCTGTTCTCCACAGCAATCACCCTATTGTACAGTAGGACTCTAGAACACCTTACTCCTAACTGTAACTCAGTACCCATCAGTCAGCCCTTTCCCACCCCTTCTCTGTGACACCAACCTTCAGTATCTACCATTCTGCTAGCAACCTCAGTGCAGTGGCATGCTGCTTGACTACTGTGCCTGGCTTCTTTCGTTTAACATAGTGGTCTCCAGTTCCATCCATGTTGTCACAAATGCCAGGATTCTGTGTGTGTATGGACAGTTCAGGTGTTTCCACTCTCGGCCATGGTGAACTGTGTTGTAATGAACAGCTGACAAGGAAGGTGCTTTTCTCGGGATTCAGATAATCTCGGAGTTCCCAGAGTTGGGGGTGTGCACCGTTTGATATACTCCACGGAACGATCTGGGTCCCTCGTGTGGGACCCATTCAGGAGTTGTCCCAGAGCTTTTACTTTGAATGCAGACGGCAGTCTTCTTTCATTTGAGCATTTTGGGGATTCCATTTCATTAGCTGTCACAACATCCTTCTCAGGCTGCCGTCTACCCTGGTGACTGGGGAGGGGAAAGGTGAGGCGCATGGATTATTAGATTTCAGGAAGGTAAGGGGACTCTGCCTCTTACATAGCAATGAGTTTTCAGAGACAAGCATAAAATTTCAATTTTCTACGTTTTAAACTGTCTCAACTACTATTTTACGATATTGAACTGTTAAACCTGAATGGAAATAGATAAATGGTTTTCTTTAAAACTATTGAATAATAAATTATAGTTAATCTGGAAAAAAATACTCTTGAAGTTGAATTTCAGGAGCTAAGAGATGTCAATAAGTCCAGGGTGGGGGAATGTTTACTCATTTTAAAAATCAAGTCTAGTCAAAATTGGAACGTTCTCATTTTTTTTTATTCCAAATTTGCCTCAGAGATCATGGAGACAGATACATTGACCGATGGACTTGGATAAAGCTTCGTGCAATTCCCAGAAGATTTTGGCACTGATTCCAACCCCATGCCATGAGGAAAGGTCACTCTCTTTACTGTGTAAGTGTAAGACCAGTAGGAGGCTGTGTGTTGTCTAGAAGAAAATAACCTTTGCCATACATCATATAGAAATTAACTCCAGGTGAGCCACACACATAGACATGAGAGTTAAAACTATAGAACATGAGAGTTAAAACTATAGAACTCTTAGAAGAAAACATGCAGAGGGTGTTTGCAGACAGTGGGGCTGGCAGTGGATCTTAGGTAGAAGACATGAGCAAGCATTTCCTGGGAGAAAATATAGTAATGATCAGCGATGCATGAGAATGTGGCCAATGTCACCAGTCCCTGGGGAAGGCCAAGCGCAGCCACCATGAGGTGTGCTTCCTACCCACTCATATAGCTATGAACAAAAGCAATGAACAATTAAAAGGTGTTCATGGAAATGCAGACAAGTTGGAATACCTATGGATTACTGATGAGGTGTAGACGGTATAGGGTAATATTAATTATATTGGTAGATTGTCACATGCTGTTTGAGCTCACTAAATAACTGACTCCAGATGTGAGGTGGTTACCTCATTGCAGACCCTAGGTATCCTTTAAGATCTCCTATGTTGAGATGGGCTACCCCCAAAGCCTGACAGTGAGGAAGGAGAGCAGCAAGCAGCAACAGTCAGAGCAGCTAGATGGTAAACTATGCCTGCGGTGGGAAAGCAAAACTGGAAGCCCAGCCAAGATGAGCTCAGCATGGGGAGGAAGCCTCTTCAGGGCTCCAGCTGGCAGCTTTGCTGGGTCTTCCCCAGTTCTATCTGCTGGATGTCGGACTCTCGAGCAGGAGCACAGTTGACTGCCTTCACAGGCCTTCCTCAGCCAGTTCTGTGTGTCAACTTGACACAAGCTGGAGTTATCACAGAGGAAGGAGCCTCCCTTGAGGAAATTCCTCCATGAGATCCAGCTGTAAGGCATTTTCTCAATTAGTGATCAAGGTGGGAGGGGCCAGCCTAGTGGGTGGTGCCATCCCTGGGCTGGTGGTCTTAAGTTCTATAAGAAAGCAGGCTGAACAAGCGAGGAGAAGCAAGCCAGTAAGCAGCATTTCTCCATGGTCTCTCCATCAGCTCCTGCCTCCAGGTTCCTGCCCCTATGTGAGCTCCAGTCCTGACTTCCTTTGGTGATGAACAGTGATGTGGAAGTGTAAGCTGAATAAACCCTTTCCTCCCCAACTTGCGTCTTGGTCATGTTTTGTGCAGGAATAGAAACCCTGACTGAGACAGAAGATCGTGTGTGGATTCCAGATATTGAAACAAGAAGCTGTAACATTGAAGTTGCCTTGGAGACCCCAAGATGTTTGAGATGCCAGAGCCGTGGGCTATCTGCTGAGGAAAACTGTTAACACAAAGTGGAACCAGCCCAGGAGAAAGAAGTTTGTTACAGTCAACAAAGATGAAAAGGAGTTGGAGATCTGAAGACCTCTTTGTCCTCAGACATGGAGATGCAGAGTTGGGAGTTTACCCAGCTGGTTTCCTGACTTGCTTTGGGGATTACAGTTAAGCAATTGGATGAATCTCAGAAGAGACTTTGAACTTTGGACTTTTTACATCGTTGAGACTGATATAGACTATGGGGACCTTTGGAGTTGAACTAAATGTATTTTGCATTATTCTATATTTAGGTATGACCTCCATAGACTCATGCGTTTGAACCAGCCTATGGGGGCCAGGGATTGGAATGTGATGGTTTGTATATGCTCGGCCCAGGAAGAGGTACAATTAGAAGGTGTGGCTCTCTTAGAGTAAGTGTGTCACTGTGGGCGTGAGCTTTAAGACTCTCATCCTAGCTGCCTTGAAGCCAGTGTTCTGCTAGCAGCCTTCAGATGAAGATGTAGAACTCTCAGCTCCTCCTGCACCATGTCTGCCTGGATGCTGTCATGCTCCTGCCTTGATGATAATGGACTGAACCTCTGATCCTGTAAGCCAGCCCCAGTAAATGTAGTCCTTATAAGACGTGCCTTGGTCACGGTGTCTGTTCACAGCAGTAAATCTCTAACTAAGACAGTTTCTGCTGGACTTTTTGCAGATATATTTTATATCTATGAATGTTTTTCCTACATGCATGCCTATACATCACATTCATACTTTATGCCCTAGGAAACTGAAAGAGGGGTCTGACTCCCTGGAACTGGAGTTACAAATGGTTGTAAGTTGCAATGTTGGGGTGAGGAACCAATCCCAGGTTCTCTGCAAGAGTGACAGTAAATGCTCCTAACTACTGAGCCATCTATCTAGCCCCAATTCTTGCTGTCTGTCTGTCTGACTGATTGACTATGTATTCTTTTTCTTTGGCTTGCTATATACTTAAGGAACTCTCTCACTCACACAAAACCAAAAGTGTATCCATCACAGATTATCCTCAGGACTGCACAGAACATATAGACATGATGGAAAATGCTTCCTTGGCTCCTCAAAGTCCCACTCTCAGTTTATATCTGAAGAATCTAGAACTCAGAACAACTCAAATAGTTATGTGTACACCAGTGTTCATAAACGCTTTAGCCACGCTGTCCAAAATATAGGAACAATTCACATCTGCACCGAATGAATAAACACAACACCATGTGCTTGTTAACACACACACACACACACACACACACACACACACACACACACACCACCTTATATTTAATATTCCTTAATCAGCTCAATGACTGGGCCACTTCCAAACATCCACATGGCTATCACCTCTCTTCTGACATTCCTGAGTTATTACTAAAATCTATATTCCATTGTTGTTGCCCTAGACCTAGTGGGGGTTGACTGGAGCCTCTCTTCCCAGGCTCTCACATGATTGCTATGCTCTCTTTTCTGTTCCCCTCAGGCCTGGTCTTTCTCCTTTGCCAGCATGGTGACTCTCAATCCCCCTTCCTCTCTAGGTTGGTCCCCTTGCCCATGAATCTTAAAGTCCCACCTCTGTCTCTCTGCCCAGCCATTGGCCACCCCTCCCGGCTCCCCGTGTCTTTCACTTGGGTATCCAGAACATTGGGGCGAGTAGCAAGGAACTGGTGCCATGGCTGCTGGGGCATTTTGAGCAGCGTTAACTGCCTACTGCAATACATCGGATTTGAAGCAGAATGAAATATTTGTATATAAAGATGGTCCTGAAGAGCAGAAATAAAAAAGTTAATGTGGGGAGGTCGAGCTTGGGAAAAAGAAAGACTCCTCTTGTCCGGAGGACAGCCTCTCCCTTTGTTTTGCATCCCTCATCAACAGGTAGGAGACATCTTCCCCCATGGCAGAGCATCAGCAGTGCCCTGTATCCCTGAGAGCAGCTGAGCAGAGCCTGTCTGGGGAGTGAGAAACTGGCAGACTCTGGGGAGGAACTCCAGCTGCTCTCGCTAGCAGAGCATCCCTGAGGCCCTGCCAGATTCCTGATGGGTTCCCTCTCCAGCCAGCCTCCCCATGGATTCCAAACCCACCATGAATCTTTCTGGAATGGGCATAGACTTCAGATACCAGACTTTCTGCACCCAGCTCCCTGAGCTAATTGTGTCTTTCCTTCCGGGTGCCCATGCTAGATCAGCATCACCCTGATGCTGCAGTCGTTCATAACTGTGGGACCGTGTGTTCTCATTCAGAAGCAGGAATTCCTACGAGGGAAAAGTTAAAGGAAGGAGAAGCCCTTTCTAATGGACTCTGCAGCCAGACTCAGAACCAAAGCAACAACCGGAGCATGGCAGTCCATCCAGTTCCCACACAGATGGCGCGGAGTGCCTGGTCCTGGGAGAGAAGAGAACTTGATCTCATCCCAACAGGCCCCCGGGAGTCCCTGCAAGTGGGGCAGGTGCCCCCGTGCCCTGGGCTTTCTCTGCCCTCCATCTTCCTGTGTTATCTTTAGCATCTTCCACGTAGCAACTTCATGGCTACATTGTCCTTCTACTGGCGCACCTAGGCGGTTGGAGGAGGAGGAGGAGGAGGATGGGCTTGCAGGGTCGCTCTGCCATGGGCATCCAGTTAGTCACCACTGTGAGGACCTTCCCTAGATGCTCCGTTCGCTTGTACCCGATTATGCCTCCATCTGGAAGCAAAGCTCCTCTCCGTCTCCTCCTCCTGCCCTTTCCCTCCTTCCTGAGCATAGTCCCTTCCCTCCCCGTGTCTTTGTCATCAGCTGCTCCAGGCACCCCACTGTCCGCTTATTTCACAAGCGTGTCGCTCTCCAACAGTCGCCTCTTTCAACAGCAAAACCTAATGGAAACAAATTCAGTCCAAGGGTCAATTATGGGCTTATTTTCATATTTATGGACTGAATACTTTCCCCTAAAAGACGCTAATGACAGCCTAAGGGACAAACTAATCAAAACACCAGCCAAGAGCAGAGGAAAGGGAAGCCTGAAACGCTCCCGCAGCCCGCCTCGCACGCGCCTGCCTCCTACCCCCGGTCCCATTTCAACCTCCCCCCCCTCAAATGAACACTTTTAAAATATCTTGACAAAAATCGGCGTCTTCACAAAAGAAGGCTTCCTCTACTGGCAGAAATAATATCATCGAATAAATAACTCCTCCTGCTTGGGGCCTCTATATCCGGCAGCAGTCAGATCCTGGTGAGGGTCACCCTTGGATGTGACATTTCATATGCGAGACAATCTCTCACCCTGCTCGACGACACACATGGTACCGGGAGAACCCTGGATGATGAGCGCTGACTTAGCCACACTGGCATCCCTTCCCCACCCCCGCCACCACCACAGTTGAGGATCACCACATGCATAGTGGAGACCGCCACCACTGACTTACCCCGTCATCTGGATGGTTTTCATCCAAGCGTTCTCTGGATTCCTGGATTGCTAAGGATTCAGCAATCTCTCGCTTGTTTAGCTGGAGTACAATTATATTATAATTATAAGTGTTTGGCCAACCGACAGTTACGAACACGGAAGAGGCATCTGTAAATTGTAAGATCTAGAGTCTGGAAATACTTCACAGTGGATGTTCAGTAGCACCTTATTTACCTGTGTGTGTGCGTGTGTGTGTATGTGTGTGTGCATGTGTGTATGTGTGTGTGCATGTGTGTATGTGTGTGTGTATGTGTGTGTGGTGTGTATGTGTGTATGTGTGTATGTGTGTATGTGTGTGTGTATGTATGTATATGTGTGTGTATGTGTGTGTGTATGTATGTGTGTGTGTGTGTGTGCGTGTGTGTGTATGTGTGTGTGGTGTGTATGTGTGTGTGTATGTGTGTGTGGTGTGTATGTGTGTGTATGTGTGTGTATGTGTGTGTGTATGTATGTATATGTGTGTATGTGTATGTGTGTGTGCGTGTGTGTGTATGTGTGTGTGGTGTGTATGTGTGTGTATGTATGTGTGTGTATGTGTGTGTATGTGTGTGTATGTATGTGTGTGTATGTGTGTGTGGTGTGTGTGTGCATGTGTGTGTATGTGTGTGTATGTGTATGTATGTGTGTGTATGTGTGTGTGGTGTGTGTGCATGTGTGTGTATGCATTGTGTGATCACACGCACATGTATGTGTTTGTGTGCATGTGCATTCTTGTATGCAAGAGCATGTGTGTATGCACATATGTGTGAAGGCAGGAGGTCACCCTCGGGTGTCATTCCTCATATGCCATCCTCCTTATGTTTTTGAGGCAGGGTCTTTCACTGAGATCATATGCTTCAGAGGCATAGGGACATCTGCCAAACCTGTGAGTAAAGAGACCCTACAGAACCGGAGATCCATAAAGGCCATTGGTTGCCACTCTGTGTGTGGTGGCTGGGTGCGTCTTAGTGCAAAGCAAGTGGCAGAGAAGAGCAGCAGAAGGAAGAGTCTTCTCTGCTGTGAAGAAGTGATGTGAGGTCAAAGTTACGGTGCTGTAGACTGTGGTGCTGTTATCACGGGAAGTGGCTCTCTCAGTATCCATTGCTGGATGTGACAGAAGTGTCGTTTGGAGGGTGATGTCCCCTCCATGGAGAATGAACATTGAAAGTTGTTTTGTAATGAACTAAATCTATATTCATGCTAATTAAAGAATAAAAAGTAAATGAGAAGTTTTTCATGAGCGGACCTTGGTGACAGGTTGGTGGACCTCAGGAAAAAAAAATGACAAAAAAACCAAAGTAGATGACAAGCGAAGATTAGAAACGACTCAAGCAGCGAGACACTCACTGCAGACGACGGACAGCGAGGTCAGGGGCTTGGGAGATCACTCAGCATCTGGAAGCACTTGCCATGCAAGCCTGCTGACCTGAGCTCTGCTCCTCAGAAACCGTGCAAACCTAAGTGGATGGAGTGATGTCTGAATCCCTGATTCCCCTGCACCCCGCTGGGAAGGTGGGAGGCAGAGACAGGACAATCTCCAGAAGCCTGGGCTAGGAAGTAGCAATAGACTCTGCCTCGAACAAAGGAGAACAGTGAAAACCGGCTTCAGAAGGCTGTCCGCTATCCTCCCCCTGCCCTACATGGCAAGCGTGCACCTGCACCTACATATAGGAACAGCACACGCACACACACACACGCACACACACACACACACACAAACCTGCACACGCACACATGCACGGACATACACACACACATGCACGGACATACACACAAACATGCACATGCATACATGTACGGACACACACACAGACATACACATACACACATACATGCAGGAACACACAAACCTGCACACGCACACATGCACAGACACACACACACAGACATACACATACACACATGCACATGTTCACACGCACACACGGTGGGGGAACAGAGGGTGAGAGACTTGCACATCAGACACAGGCACAACCAATACATTTCAAAAATTAATAATAAAGAGCAAAAACCAGTAAGGCCAGAGAGGTTAAGACCCTCCAGGAACAGAGGGTGAGCGTCGCCAAGGCATCACAGTGCATTTGGAGATGGGACCATTGCTTCCCTGGTTTGTCGGTTCGGGTCCCTCTAGATGCACCATGGCAGAAAAGAGTGTGTGGTCTTCCCTGCTGGATGCCAACTCTCCTACCTACTAGCTTCACCCTCAAAGCCAGGGGAAGCCACAAACTTCCCTGGTCCATAACAACCAAGGGGGACGAGCCTGAATTCACCTCAGGCCCAGATACAATTAATAAGATTTGGTGAGGCTTCGATGGAAACAGAGCAGAGTCCAGCTCCCCATTTATTTTGGTGGGCTCCCCTTAGAAACCATCAGACCTTAACCCTGCTGGAGTCTACAAAGGCCAGCAAATCCTCCTGACCACCACACCCGCTCAGCCAGCTCACCTGCCCAGATGCTCACACTGCAATCCTCATCCCTAAGTTAAGAGCAGGCAGGGGGAGTACAGCGGGCTACAAAGGCTTACCCCACAGTTACCCACTTTCTCCAGCAAGACTCCACCAACCTCCTAAAGGTTCCACAACCTCCCCCAAATAGCACCACCGGTTGTGAACTAAGTGTTCAGACACATGAGCCAGTGGACCACATTTCACGTTCACAGCGCACTGCGTCCAGTGGTGATAAGCATCGGACATGCACAGCACCACACTTTTAAACTGGGAACAGTACTTGTGTGGGCAGAGGGAGCTGGCTCGCTCCAGTAATCCGTAAGAAGGAGGGTCATCCTGAGCTGTAGCGTTCTGGCCTGCCCCGGCTCATCAGCAAGCCAAGAATGATTCTGAAAGTGGAGAAAGGCAGACCCCACTGCCACTGGTCTTCCAAATCCACCACAGACAGAGCAAGAGACAAAAGGCAGGGAGAGCGCTACACGCAGGGAGGCTGGAGCAACCGAGTCTGAAGACAGCAGGACCTTTCTCTTCCCAGCTCAGGCTTCAGGTCTCTGGCTCGGAACTGCATGTGTGTGTGTGTGTGTGTGTGTGTGTGTGTGTGTGTGTGTGTGTGTGTGTGTGTGTGTGAGAGAGAGAGAGAGAGAGAGAGAGAGAGAGAGAGAGAGAGAGATGAGACTTGAGAGAAGGTGGGATGCCGGGTGCGAAATGATCTGATAGCACGGAAAATGGTTGTTAGTAGGTGTTGGCACTCGAAAAACAACACGTCTCTTCCCTGTGGGTGTCAGCCTGAGCCTTCCCCCGGATACCATGCTCCTGTTCAGAATTAGAGCTGATAGTGAGCACGACACGCACCCTGACACCTGCCCTCCCCTCACACAACACTGAGAATCAGCGAGAGCTCCTGTCGTCCAGGCTCTGCTGGGTTCATCTTCTTGTCTCCTCTTATTCTTGACTGACAAATAATCGTTGTATAGATTCAGGGGTCTAATGTATGCACCACAGAGTGATCAAATGAGGTTTCTTAGCATATCCATTACCTGTCTGTTTACTGTACACAGATGTGTACACATTCATATGTCGCTCATTCGTGTGCACGCACATGTATGTGCATGTGGAGCCATGGTTAAACCACTGATGTTGTTCCCAATGAGCTGTTCTATTCACTTTGGTTTTTTGAAGCAGACTGGGATTAGGTTCTCACCAATTAGGCTGGACCTGCTGGCCAGCGAGCCCCATGCATCTATCTTATTCGTGCCTCAATCCCCACAAGTTCTGTCACTTGTAAAGACACAGATGAAGCCTGAGAGCGTTATGGGAAGCAATGGAAATGGGGCGCAGGGAAACCATGTGAAACCTGCATGTGGGAACCTAAAGGATCAGACTCATCCAGGTAGATCGGTAGACAACGAAAGAGGGTAGACGCGCGATAAGGGAAACACTGCTGTACATTTTTTACTTAACTTTTGCCCTAAATTCACATAGCATGGACGCATGTGCATACAAATACACATGTGTGCACACATACACACGCACATGCACACACACGCACACACACACACACGCACAGGCAAAAAAAAACTCTGGATAGTCTTATGATTAATGATTGAACAGCCCAATTTTGTGTGAATAAGGTTTACAAAAAATGAATGACAACTGATGCAGCCCTGGCTTCTCTTCTGGAAGATTCTGTGGGGATTTTCATTGCTCTTGTTGTGTGCTCAAGGGCTGGGAAGAGCAGCATCTCTCTGGAAGATTGTCTATGACATGTTAATATGTTCCCGATCACCACTCTTAGTGCTGCAGCCATGACTGTCCTGTCTCTCTTTCTAACCCCTCCTTTCTCCTGTCTTTCTACCCTTCATTCTCCACTTCAGGCCTCTCAACCTCCGTTCCTCTCTCAATCAATGAGCATGGTGATGTTGAACAGCTTCTCTTGTCCATCTGCCCGTTAGATATACATAAGTGCTTTGGAGAATATTGGTCCCTTGTCCAGGGATAACTCTCTCTGTTCTTATATTGCGCTCTCTCTCTCTCTCTCTCTCTCTTATTTTCTTTCTAAATTGTGCTCAGAGGAAAGGCTGAAAAGCTGTTCATGTGTGCCCTTATGAATGTGTGCACGTGTGCCCTTGTGCATGCGTGTCCATGTGTGTGCACGTGTGCCCATGTGAGTGTGCATGTGTGCCCATGTGTGTACATGTATGTGTGTTCATGTGTGTGTGCATGTGTCCATATGTGGGGGACATATGTGCCTTGTGTGTGCATGTGTGTCCATGTATATGTGCATGTGTGTCCCTGTATGTGTGTATGTGTATCCATGTGTGTGTATTGAGTATTCACATGAGTGCCCATATGTGTGTATGTCTGCCCATGTGTGGGTGCATATGTGTCCATGTGTGTGTTCATGTGTGTCCATGTGTGTAGTCATGTGTACCCTTGTGTGTGTATATGTGACCATGTGTGTGCATGTATGCCCATGCATGTACACATGTGTGTCCTTGTATGTGTGCATGTGTGTACACATGTGTGTCCTTATATGTGTACATCCATGTGCTCATGTGTGTGTGCATGTGTGCCCTTGTCTGCGTGCATGTGCCCATATATGTTTGTATATATTCCCATGTGTGTACGTGTATGCTCATGTGTGTGAGTCTATGTGTATCCATATGGGTGTTCATGTTTGCCCATGTATGTCTCATGTACATCCATGTGTGTCCATGTATGTGTCCATGTGTGTCCATGTGTGTGTGCATATGTGTTCAAAGGAGAGGCGGTCGGAGAGAGAGAATTACAGAGCACCAGGAATTATCTATGCATAAAGAAATTAGAGAGAATATTTCCAGAGCAGCCGAAGCCCATCTCCTGAACAATGACGACAGCTCCTCATTTTCGACAACAATAGAGGGCACGTAGGAGTCAGCTCATTAGAATATCTGCGGCTCTTTTCTGTTCTCTCTGCATTAAGCCCCCATAATGTCAGTTGTCACTTATTAATGACAATTAACTAGTAATCAGCAGTGAGACTCTTCGAGGTGGTCTTTGCCTGACAGGTGAAGAAAGAGAACACTGCGTAGTGCCACACAGTGACATGGAGCCTTCAAAGGGAGCACGGCATTTCCATAAATTATTTCAGAAAGAGTTTTCTTTTATACATTCTCTCTAAAGCTTAAAGATCTTTAACCCTAGACAGACCACGCTCCGATTCCCTTTTGCTGGTGCTTTCTTTATCAACTGGCAGCCCAGACCATCTACAACTGTCAGGTCTGGGTCCTCCCAGTTGCTTGGTTTAGTTTTTGTCCATCTGTGGCTTATCAGTTTTGTTCTGTCCACCAAACATGCATCGTCTCATGGTCACAGGCCCAGCGTCACCTTCTCCAAGCCAATGTCCATGCATTCATTTTCTCGGTCATTTTACCATGATGTTTACCTGTTGCTTTCAACCAGGTGCGCCACTGGATCAGTGGCCTGATTCCAGCTTTGTTCTTTCTCTCTCCTTGGTGACCATTCACGTTTCTTTCCTCCTTCTACTGCAGGTGACAGAATGCCACCATGAACTTTAAAAAATAACAATGGTCATGGTGAACTGTGCCCTACAACTCAGGGCTCTCCAGCCTGTCTGGCTTGTCTACAGTTCTGTTCTCCTAACTCTCACGTGCCCTACCATTCTTATACTCTCTGCACTCCTCTCCCAAACTTAATGCATTAAAGACAGAGTAAACATGTTTATCCTGGTGCAGTAAGAGCTGCCCTTAAAGGCCACACTATCTAGGGTGCTCTGGATTAGGAAAAACGCTTCTGCATTCTGGTGGTTTGGGGAGGGGGGTGCTGTAGAGAGCAAGTGCTCCATCTAACACTCAAAGCTAGTGTGTCCTTACTACAAGGGCTGACCATGGATCAGGAGACCCTTGACCCACATGGGGTGTCAGCTGATGGTGTACTTGCTCTCTACCACACCCTCCCCTTGCCCCCAACCCCAGAATGCAGAAGCATTTTCTTTTCCTAATCCAAAGCACCCTAGATAGTGCGGCCTTTAAGGACAGCTCTTACTGCACCAGGATAAATAGTTTACTTTGTCTTTAATGCATTAAGCTTAGGAGAGGCCAGCTGTGCCCTTGGGGAGAAACATGAAGAAATGAACACCGGGCTCTGCCAGAATTGCGTCAAGCAAGCGTATTGCCAATTTCACACCGAAAAGACTTTTTTAAAAGTCCATGCATCTATTCATGTCAAAACAATGCAGTGAGATCATTCTCCTAGCATGGAAACCATCGGCAAAGGGGGGACTTTGAAACCAGCATGGAGACCGCCCACTTACCATCCCAAACAGGCTCCAACTTCTCAAATGCAGCTGCTGAATGCAGCTCAGTAGAACTGGAAACTCTAGGCCTCTAAAACCAGGGAGGTGAGGTTTTAGGGATGCACATTTTAAGGAAATTGAGAGGCAGGTCGCCTGGAAACTCTTTTGTGAAACTATTGCTTTCCTTTGAGCAGAGCAGAGTTGGGAGACTGCACCTGTGCCAGCCTTCTTTGTTTTGTCAGGAGGGTATTACAACACTTCCATGACAACAAATCAGATGTCATTTATTGCCAGGTTCCAACCATCTACCTAGAACTGAAGGGGAATATTCATGTGAGTTTATGATGCCCTTGCCATTCGAATAACTACTACTTAAAATTATTTTTTAATTATTTTTCACAGCCCTCTGTCATGTGAACACAGTCCTTTCATTCTGACTTCTTCTTGAAATTACTTCAGATTTTAATGCCACCAGTTTCTAATCATTAGTAAAGGAATGGTAGAAAAAAAAAAGAGAGAACAAGTGTTCAACCAACAGGCCAGACACAGCATGAGGGGTAGTCACTCATCCCACCAATCCACGACACAAGGGCTCACAGTCCTGGTCAGTAAAAACCCCCTGAGCACATACGTGGACCCTGATGATTCACACGGATGACTTGTGAACTCCATGTCTCTTGTGGAGCAGGCACGGGGAAGAGCCAAGAGGACAATCCACTGCTTTGAAAGTGAAAGCTAGGTCTACATTATGTGTAAGCATTTTACAAATGACATAACAGGGGTTTGTGGCACTAGTCTCTCCAGTTAACAAATCAGAACAACCACAGATTCCGACAACTGCTGCTTTAATATTTAAGATGCAAAGCTTGATGTTAATGATTTATTAATAGTTAAGTGATATAAATTGGGTAGAATACCGTGAAACATATGAAGAAAGCTCTCCCTTAGAGGGCTGCGGAGACAGATAAGCCAGGAAAGTGTCTGCCATGCACGCGTGAGGACCTGAGTTTAGATGCCTTGTACCCACAGAGGTACCCAACTGTTATCCCAGTACTGAGAGGTGGGTACATGTAGGTAGCAGGAGTTCAGCCTGTCTAGACAAACTGATGACCTCCAGGATCAGGAAGGTACCCTGTCTTGAGAAAAGTAAAGAAGAACAGTGGAAGACAGTTGACATTGACCCTACCCTCCACAAGGGTGAGCATACACACACATGCATGCACCAGTGCACACACAAACACATACAAAGAGTATTCACTTTAACCTATCCTGATCATAACAGATTTAAAATTCTCCCTCCCTTGGTTTTGTTGTGCTAGAGTGTAAGTTTTACACTACATATTTTTTGGTGTATTTTAAAGAGGAAAGGAAATTATTGATGTCCGATGTGTGAAAACCTGAGAAATCACTCTAAAAAAGGAAAAATGAGTTAAATTGTATTAAAAGAGAAAATTTACTGATGGGGAAAAAAAGAGGTGTTTCCATATTGGGACTGATTGCTACTTTGTGACAGCCCACTGGGAAATTCAGCCCAGTCAGAGTCACCAGAACATGATTGGCGGTTCTATTTATTCAGGACAGGGTTTCCTTGTTTATCTATTTAGAAACTGGTGCTCCCAATATTCCTGTCCCCAGTCCATTGCTACTAATGGACCTTTTGGTCAAACAAGTTTTCAAAGAAAACTGTCCTGGAATGGTGGTTCAGTTTTCAATGCTTCTTGTAGGTTGATGTCTATATGCAGGTGAGGGCTGGCAAAGTTAGGTCAAGGCCATTGAACAGTAAAAAAAAATTAGGTGGGGACAAAGCTTTTGTAAGGCGGGAGAGAAGCGGAAGGAGGGGGAGAATCAAGATGAACTCGGGGAAGGATGACCCAGATCCGGTGGTCTTGAATGGCAGATTTTACTGTGTGGCTGGAACCAGAGAGTTCGTGGCTAGTAGAGAGCCCCCAGGAGTGATAGTAACCAGAGATAAATTATGACTAGTTCCCTATGGCCCCACAGGTTCCAGAACTAACTCTAGGGACTAGCATGGCAAGGTGCCACGCTCGAATGGCCCGAGGACCGCCTGGGTCAGAGAATACTTGGGGGCAGCGTGGAGCCACTAAGATATAAGTGACCTGCAGTGCCATGCGGCCTTACAGGTGCTGGCACTAGCGCGGGATAAAAGGTTTAGATATTTTTTAATACTTACCGCAACAGCTTCATGCTTTAATACATTCCAAATCCACCTTCAAGAGGACGTGCATCTTCCTAGCCAGAAGCCTCCTATTTTTTAAAGCTTCTGTTTAAATGTGAAGAAAGCCATGTAACAAGACGTGGTCAGATGTGTGGAATCACTTCTTCTAACCTTTATTCCAAGTAAAGGTCCCGAGGCCCATCATCCTCTGCGGCAGTCAGTCAGGCCGGGATGGCTGAGGAGATGTTTCCAGGTCAAGCCCAAGTCGGTCATGTGACTGACTCCGGATTGGCCCTGAAACTTCCTGCTCTTTATGGGAAAGCACCCATCTGTGAGTGCTTATGAGCCTCCCGAATACCAGCCTCCCGTGTCGTGCTCACCTTGCAGCGAGCTCCTGGATCTGGTCATGAAACACCTGACCACAGAAGGTAGGTAGGTCTTCAGCAATGCCCTGAACTTCAACTCTGAAAGCAAATCAGCTATGGGAAACAATGGCTAACAAGTTTTTGCAGGAAGACCCATACCTGCTAATGATCATAAAAGAACTGAACTTGGTGGAGCCAACCCTAAGTGGTCTGTCTCAGTTTGCCACTTGATTCTGAATTTATTATTATTATTATTATTATTATTATTATTATTATTATTGCTAATATTAAAGGTCCATCACATGTAAATCATAGGATCTCAACTTGGCTTCCTGGGAGCAGGTTGGACTATTTGGAAGTGGTCCAGAAATACGCTGGTGATTGATTTTGGGTTGCTCGGAGTGGGTTGTTGGTGTTTTAGTACTAGGGACTGAACCCAGGGTCTGACATATGCTGGTCAGATACTTTCAGTGAACCAAAATCCAAGCCCTCCTTTTACTTTTTATTTTTAGACAGCATTTTACTAAGTTGCCCTTGAACACACTCTTTAGCTCTCAAAGTCTTAACATTGTGACCTTGCCTCATTTGTAGCTGGGATTACAAACCTACACCACCAAGGTCAGTTTAGGGGAGTTTTTGTTGGCGCTATTTTTAATGATTGTTACTTTGGCTATTCTGTGTTTTGTTTGATTGTTTTGTTTGAGACAGAGTATCTTCTTGTCCAGTCTACCTGCCTCACGGTAATGGAGGGAGACCTTAAACTTCGGATCCCCCAGCCTGTGCGCTCTGTATGCTAGGGTTGGAGGCCTGTACCAGACACCCAGCTTATACAGGGCTGGCGTTGGAACCCAGGGCTTGAGGAAGCTAGACGAGCGAGCACTGTGCCCACAAATGAGATACGGTGAACTAGAAATGGGTGCCAGAGATTAAGGCAGTTGCCCACAAGCTAGCCCTCATTCCAGGTGAGCCAGGTAACTTGGGGGTGCTTTTTCTCCTCATTATTGGGGTGTCTCTAGAGCTGATTGGCGAATTTAAGTGACGTTATAATCCACCTGAGAGCATGCCTGCAGCCACCTGCAGTTATGCATTCCCTTTAAATAGCTTCAATAGGCAGTAAATATTGCAAGTTCCCTCAATTAAAATATCGTTAGACAATTAATGAAATACTCAAAATATTTTTAACCCCCCCCCCCCCTGTAGAAAGCAGAGTGAAGCAGGACAGACTGTCTTAGGGGCAGCTCCCAGGAACTTGCCTGTAGGTGATCTGACTATGTTTCCCTGCACTGTAAGGGAAACCTCAAATCCAAGTATTGGGTTTAAAGGTGGTGACCAGAACTGTTTACAAAAATATTAAGAGGAATCGTGAAAATCTAAAAATGAACCTAGGGGTTGCTTCTAAAATTTTTAACAATTAGGGACTTGCTTGTGTTACAGCATATCCCAATAGGATGTCAAGTAATCGGTATTTAAAAGAATCAGGAAGATAAAAACAAACTGTGAACTGGTGAGGTAGAAAAACAAGGAATTATGTTCAGCGTGACCTGTACTTTGTGCAAACATATTGGGGGGAAGATGTCAGCACTGAAATGTTAGCAGTGATTGTCCCTAAACTGCCAACAGTGGTTTTGATTCCTTTCGTGTTTTTGTTGTTCTTGCGTCCCTGAGGTGAGAGCCCTCACTTCAGTCACTGTCATCGAAGTCGAGTAAAAGCACAAGTTCTCTTAGTTTCTTTTTTGAACTCTTCCATGCCTCTTAAGTGTTTAATTCGATGATTAGATTCAATAGAATCTGCTGTCTTCTTAGAAATTTTAATAAATAACAAACAAAAGGACCTTGGTAAAAATACCCAAACCATTATTTGTGTGTGCTGGGTTCTTGGACCTGGCTAAGATATGCATTTGTCCTATAATGATGGGATAACGATGGCTCACTTTAAAAAAACAAGTTGAGACAGGGTCTTAGCATGTAGCTTCATAGCGTGGAATTTGCTATGTAGACCAGGCTGACCTCTGACCCAGAGGTCTACCTACTTTCGCCTCCTCGGTGCTGGATTCCAGATGTGTACCACAACTGCCAGTTCAACAGGTTTTTAAAGATTATCAGGAACAGAAATGAAAAGCCACAAACTCTGCGTGTATGTGTGTGTGCATGTGCGTGTGTGTGTGTGTGTGTGTGTGTGTGTGTGTGTGTGCCGTGCTCATGTATATGTGAACATAAGTATATAAGTAAAAGTGTCATCCTTAGAAATCCCTACCTTCAGGCTTGGGGATTTAGCTCAGTGGTAGAGCGCTTGCTTAGCAAGCAAAAGGCCCTGGGTTCAGTCCTCAGCTCTGACAAAAAAAAAAAAAAAAAAGAAAAGAAAAAAAAGAAATCCCAACCTTCTCCTTTAGTTGTGTAGCCTCACATTGGCCTGGAACTCATAGATTAGATGAGGCTGACTGGACAGTGAGCCCCTGGAATCCTTCTATGTTCACCCCCCCCCCCCAGTGGCTGGGCTTACACAGGTGTGCCTGCATATCTGGTATTTTTACATGGGTTCTGAAGATGAGCTACTCTGGCCCTTTTGCTGTTTCAACAAGCACTTTAACCCATCTATCTCCTAGCCATAAGAGACCTACATCTTGAAGTGTTTAAACATGCCTTTTTCTGCACACTGCCTAAATGTTAGTTTCTCCTATGTAAACTATTGTCCGTCATTTCCCAGGCTGGATCCCACTTCAAATACTGGCTAAGCAGCAGCAACTCACATTCAGAGAAACAGCCCAAGCTTTTAACATCCCGCATCCAAAGGAGGGAAGTGTTTAATTGGTTATTAAACTTCACGGTTAAACTGCAGATTAAATGCAAACCACAATTATTTTTGTATATGCACAACCACCAGCCTGGCAAGAACTCTGGACTGGGTGAGCAGCTGCCTGCCATCTTCCTGCTTCCTCCCACATCCTAAGGGTATTGGTAACCGGCTCTTCCAACTGCTCAGGGCCCATTCATTGCTCAGTACTATGTGGGACAGACAGGGTTTCATGGTGCACAGAAGTATGTGTTCTGGGTCAGAGGAAAGATGGTAGGTGTTTGTCCCAACACAGTGAAAAGGAACAGACATGTGAAGTCTTCAGACTGTGGGCCTTTGATTTACCCCTCAGTTGGTCTATGTGTGTACATATGTATGCTCATGTGTGGGTACCTGTATGGACATATGGAGGCCAGAGGACAGCCTACGATTCCGTTCTTCTGTACCGTCTACTTTGTTTTATAAAGCAGGGTCTTTCCCTGGGCTGGAACTCAGCAGTGGGCTAGGCAGGTGAGACAGTGAGCCCAGAGGACCCGCATTCCCTCTTCTCCTGCTCTTCTTACAGCTATGCTTACCAAACCTGACTTCTCTAACCCGGCTCTGGGGATCCAACTCTGGTACTCTGCTAACAACCCGACCAGCTGAGCTTGCTGTCTGTCTTGGCTGAGGTTCTGGGTCACCGGGCATCCTCTGTGAAACTCCATTCATAAACTCACAACCAACATCATTTTGGCTTATTTTCAGATCCAGCAGAAGATAAAGTCACAGAAGCTTGTGACCTGCTGCAGCCACAGGCAGAGGTGGCTGGAAGCATGGTAGGGCGTCTGCTCTGGTAGCTGATTACCAAACCATGCTCATCCTCGGCACTCCATTTTTAAGGGCTAGGTTCTATCTCATCTCCCTGTAAAAGACAACCTTCTTGGCCTCTTCCGGGGTCAAATCAGATCTTTTTGCCCCAGGTCTGTCTTCTGGTAATGCTGAGCATGGCCACTGCAGTAAGTACTCCAGAGCCCAAAGTCCAGCTTCAGTCCGTCACAAGCCGCGTGACACGATAAATACCTGCCCCTTGCTGTGACTGGCTGACAGTCAGGGACCTGGTGCAGAGCTGTGAAGAAGGAATGGGTTCACATGTGCAGAGCGCACAGTAGGACTTGGTACTCTAGGAGGACTCAGTAACCTTAACGGGGTCACCATCTCTGTGGTGTTGAGGAAACATCTTCCCACCAACTGGGAAACTGGGAACGGTGACAACGTACCAGCCAGCCCAGGAACTACAAAGAAAGAAAACACCAAGAAAGCTGGAGCTCTGTATGGTCCCCTTGGTGCTCAAACTCAAGCTGCAAGTGACAGACACTGGGATGGTCTGCAGCAGAATCTTCCTCAGAACTCTCACCTCCTATTAGACTGAGGCTTCACGACTCTGACTGTGAGGACGAAACGTTTGCACATCTGCAGTATAAAAAAAAGGTATCCATCACCCAGACATGGCTTTGGAAGCACCCCATGTCGGCCCACACCCCAGGCTTGACTGCTGTCCCAGCATTTACCTTCAGCCTAATCTTCATAATCACCCAGCGATGTGTCTAAATAGCTGAGTCAGCTCCTTACCAATGGAAAAACGCTAGAAAAATCCAGCATTCCTGAACACAGTATGAGTTCTTACTTTTCTGGAGACATAATTCTATAGAGACTTAAGCAAATAGTAAAAACAAAGCAAGACAAAACCCTTTACTAGGTGTTGGGTCTTGGTATCCTCAGCTGCTGAAAGTGGGCCAGAGTAACCAGTTCGGGTATCTAGGAGCTGAGACATGACACCTCGGGACCAGTGCTGGTTCTTTTGGGCGGGTCCCTCCTGTGCCTCGGAAAGGACAAAAGAAAAGCAAAAATTCTGCTCAGCGACTGAATGGAAAAACAGCCAGTCGATACTAAACACTCACAAGCCAGCCACACAGAACTAATCCAAGATCGCCAGGGCCTGAGCTGCGTGAGGTCTAGCCTGCTACCTGGCCAGGAAGCCCCCAGATGTACACAAGAAGCTGGCGGCAACTATTTCTAATCGTCTGGGAGGATTCTCTGAAAGAATCACCATAACCTACCAATGGACCAAAGAGCCACCATGGAAGGACTGAACTCTGGGCATCCTGGACACCCATGAGGGAAACATGTCAATTATCACCTTTAAACACGCAACACTTCTCGTCCGAACGAAGCACACCAGCACACACATCATGGGCTGGAGCGTCTGAATGGAACTGTCGTCGGTTGATCACATAAGCAATGCCTCTTGTGGTTGAAATAACATCTTGAAGGGAAAGTAACGACAGCCAGGACAATCTCTGTAAATCAAGAACTGCGTGTGGGTTTATTTTACATTTGAGAAAACAGTGGGTTTAATTGTGTGAACCAAAATGGACTGTACAATATTAATGACGGGACATCAGAATGTATAATTAACAGTGCACTGCTTGCTCTGGTTTTTTTTTTTAATTTTATTTATTTACTTTTGTCTGATAGTTCCTCTGAGTACATGCATCTGAGAAGACGCAGGTGCAGGTAAAATTTTCTCTATTTAAATCAAGCTGCAGGAACTAAATTTTATCCAAAAATTGTGGTTTTACATTATATACACAGAAATTTAATATAAAATGACAATATAAAAAGTTAAAAGAGAAAGCATACAGCCAGAAGGTACAAAGAAAGTGGGGTAGATTAAAATGATATGATATGTAACATACAGGCGTGTGTAAGCTGAGGCTGGCGGTTTACAAGGAAAGGATCCAACATTTGCCCCCCTTTTTTTTCTTTCTTTTTTTTTTTTTTTGGTTTTTTTTTCTGTGTTTTTTTTTCATTTACCAATGCATCACGCTATAGAAAGGTCAGCTGATACCAAAGCTTACATTTGTAAATAACTATAAACTGCAGTATTTTACAGAAAAAAAAAGAAATAGCATTTTTACACATTTTTTTTTTAAATAATAAGCTTGCATACTTTTTTTTTTTTGCCAAAAGTGGCATTTTTCAGCATCCAGAGGGTTTGGGCATAGTGGCGACTGGGGTGTTCCTTGTTTTTGTTTTGAACATATAAAGTTGTGGCTTCCTAACCCCGTGAGTCCTAGACAGCTTTCTGTCTCCAACCGCTGCATGCATGTCTTGTCATAAAAGCTCATTTTTTAATTATTAAATAAGTTTTGTGTCTGACACAGCTTTTGATCTGAATGAAATGCCTTTAAGCGCCTTTCCCCCTTCTTTCTTTCTCTTTTTTTTCTTAAACTTTTTTTTTGTTTAATTTTTGAGTGAAAGGCACAGAGATAAAGTCCTCAAAGGGTTAAACTTGATACTACCAGGTCCCGTGACCTTTATTGTCATGGCAACTTCTTAATTTTAGGATGTCTCTTTATCGCTGCTGTTTGTATCTGTTTCTTTACTGCTAAACAATGTCTCCAAGCGTGCCCCCACTATTTCCTACAAAAGATAGCTCAACAAGAACAGATGCTGAAGATGAAGGTCAGACTTTGACTCACGGAGAAAAAGAAAAATAACATGCACAGACCAGACAAAGAGCATATAAATATAACTACAAAATATGTGTGAGAAAAACCAAGTCCAGATAGGCAGGTCAGCGACAAAGGAGAGACTGATTTCAGAGGCTCAGGCCAGGCCTAGTGCAGCACAAGAGGGAGCTCAGTCCTCTGCAACCACCTGCACCCCTGCACACTATTGCTTCTCCAGCTCTGTCACGTAGATCAGGTGGTCCTCCGGCGACTTGCCGTGGGTCTTACTGAGGTGCAGTTTTACTGCGTGCTTGCTCGCAAAAGTCCGGTTACAGAGCTTGCACTGGAATGTGGAGCCCAGGTCTTCCTCGGAGGACCCCAGTGGGCCCAGAGTCTTGTTGGCCAGGGCTTTGGAGACGCTCTGCTGCTCTTGGATCTGACTGAGTGGCAGCTTGGAGAGGTCCTTCAGGCTGAAGCCGAGGTGCGTCTCCAGGTGGCTGATGTACGTGGAGGCAGTTCTGAACTGAGAGGCACAATCGTTACAAAAGAAAACAGGATGCCCTGTGTCGAGGTTCTTAAGGAACTTGGTTCCCCCTGTCCTCCGTAGCTGGTACTTGACGTTGGCCAGCCAGTGACTGATGGTGGTCATGGAGAGGCCTGTGAACTTGGAGATGTGCACCCGCTCCTGAGGGCCCAGGTCCGACATGATGTATTTCCCTTCCGCCGTCTCTCGGAGGCTGGAGGCAAACTGGGCCTGGAGGATGAGGAGGTGTTGTGGGTTCCAGTTGGACTGGCGCCCCTTTCTCTTGTGGACAGGTGACAGCTCGTCCAGGGCCTCCTCAAAGCTGCTGCCATCTGCATCTGACTTCTCGGACACCGTGGAGGGTGTGGAGGACTTGGGAGTCAGACGGCCCGTGAGGTTCTTCACCATGTCCGAGATATCCATGAGGGCACTCTCCCGCAGAGGCGAAGACACGGCATCCGCCACGCCTGAGACCAGTGGCTTGTTCTTGGACTTGGTCAGATCGATGGGCTGGTCGCTGTTCTCGTAGTAGTAGCGGTCGATGGCGTCGGCCTGCTTAGCGGGGGTCGTGGGGTAGACAGGCTTGTCCAGCATGCTGTTGCTGATCTTATAGAGCATCGCTAGTGGGTCCAGAGAGGGGCTCACAGGCTTGGACACCTTACCTAGGTGGGTGTTCATGATGGACTGCAGGGCGCTTAGCGGGTTGATAAAAGAGGGCTCCGGGGAATGGTCCGTGATAATACCCAGGTTGCTGCAGCCATTGGTGACCTTGGCTTTAAGAGGCTCTGTACCGTTTGGGGTGTGAGCATCCACGGTACTTTCCTTTTTGGCCTTCCCAGTTTCCAAATCGGAGCCCTTCTTCTGTGGCTTGCTCCCAGTCTCCTCCGACTTAGGGAGATCTTTATTCTCCTTTGCCACAGGGGAGATGGCTTTGACCGGGGAGGCCTTCTCCTTCTCAGTGGGCCTCTCCTCCTTCTTGACGCTAACCTTGCCGGTGACCTTCTCTACTAACTCCTCCATGGCAGACACATTGCTCTTATGGGGCGGGGGCGTGAGGCTCCCTGGAGAGTGTAGGAGGGCATTGTGCTCTGTGGAGGACAGCGACTTCACGCTGCTGGCATAAGAGGGCTGTATTTGCACACTCTGCACAGCTGACTGCAGTGGCTTCACTGTGCCTGGCAGCTGATAGGCTGCGTGGATGCTGGGGTACCCACCCCATGAGGGCGCACCATTCTGGGCTTTACTGATGGCCGTGGACACAGTGTTCTCAAGTGACTTTAGGATATCTACTCCCCCCTTGGGGCTGTCGTCTAGGTCTTCCTCACGCAGGTACTGATAGAGGGCTGTGGGTTCAAACTTCTCAGTGGCGTCTTCAGTCTCCTCTTTGATTTTTCTCTCTGTGTCCCCAGCAGTTGGAGGGGCTTTCTCCTTCTCTTTCTCCTTCTCAGGCTCCTTCTTCTCTTCTGAGGCTACAGAGCCTGCAGGAGAGTCTGGTTGTTTCTTGATGCTAGAGGCAGGCAGCCGGGTGTGAGTGGTCGGGGGCAGGGGGATGGACTGGATCTTCTCTTCCACCACAGGGTCCAACACCAGCTGCTTTCCTTTCTTGGAGGCAGAGGTTGTCACCTTTAAGAAGTGGCCGGTGACCATCATGTGGGCCGTGAGCTGCTGCAAGGTGTCATGGGAGCTGCCACATTCCATGCACTTGAGTATCTGGGCTTTTCGGGCCTCAAACTGCCACGTGTAACTAGCACCATTCTGGTAGCCATAACGGTTGTTCGGAGTCACGTACGGGTTGGCCGTTTTCTGGTCCTTGGCCGACTCACTCAGTGCAACGTCAGTGGCCATGCCCGTGGGCTCTGGGGAGCAAGGGGATGCCAGGTCCTGCAGCGCTCGCTTCTTGGTGGAAGGGACCAGTTTGGTGATGGCTGGCACGGGCTCCTTCAGAGGCACTTTCTGGTAATGCTTTGTTTTGATCATGTGGACACTGAGGTCTTGCAAGGACTCGAAGGAGTGTCCGCAGTACATACACTTCAGCACCTTCTGTGCGTCCTCTTTCCCCTCCATCTCCATTAGGGAACGCTTCCTGGGCTTGGACCAGCGCTTGGTCTTCTCAGAGTCCTTGTCTCTGTTGTCATCACGGTAGTGGCCTGTCTCGTTCATGTGCACCGTCAGTTCCACCAACGTGTCATACGCCGCGCTGCAGTCTTTGCACCTGAACTTGCTGGCCCCCGTGAACACGGAGCCGTACAGCTTGTTATTCTGCCGGTAGAGCTGCACGGTGCTAAACAGGCTGGGCTCAGGCAGCAGCCCGTAGGACGACGTCTGCTGCAGCGTCTTGGCCAGGGCAGCCTGGTGCCAGTCATACCCCGAGCTGCTGTTGTTACTGGTGGTGCTGCTATGGCTGGTGCTGGTGCTGCAGCTGGTAATGGCTGTGGTAGCCGTGGTGCAGGCGGTACTGGCGGTACTGGTAGGGGGTGTGGGGGTAGGTGTGGAACTCTCCTTCTGGCTGGCATCGTTGTTGCTGGTGGTAGAACTGGACTTCTTTAAATCCAATGCTAGGCTAGACCAGCAGGACTCTGAGAATAAGTTCGCATACACGGCTTTGATTTGTGCCAAGCTGTCCTGGGGGTAGGAGACACTGTCTGGACACTGCGGCTCCTCCTTCTCCTCTCTGGAGGTGGAGCTTTTGAAATGGGCCAGCTGGTCACTGCCCTCGCTAAAGGGTGATCCGTAGCCAGCATCTTGATTGGTGGCAGTGCTGACGGGGGAATTCTGATAGCTCTGGGCTTCTTTGATCTCTGTCTCCTCATTGCACACGAATTCGCTCTCCTGAATGTCCAGAGACAGCCCGCCATCCTCCACGTGCTCCTCATCTATTTCAGCGGCCTTCAGTTCTTCCTCGGGAACATAAGCTAGGAGAGAAAAATGACCCACAGTCAGAGGAGTAAATCATCTTCAAGGACGCAGCCTCCCCAGCAGTTAGGTGATCTTTAAAAAGATGTTTTTCAGCCAGGCTCCCAGGCTACAAGGCCACCTCAACCTCAACTCCATGTGCCCGCCCACTGGACCTCAGCAAGCAGGAGTAAGACCATGCCGAAACTGTCCCCCCACAAAGTGTGCCCTCTCAGCACAGAAGCCTGAGCCCTTTCTAACTCTGCTCTCTCCCTCTTCTCTTCTTTTCTTCCTCCTGTTTCCCCAACTCCTTTCTCTCCTTCCTTCCTTCCTTCTTTCCTTCTTTCCTTCCTTCACCTCCCTTCCTCCTTCCTTCTTTCCTTCCTTCCTCCCTCCATTTCTCCTTCCTCCCTTCCTTCACCTTCTTCTTTCCTTCCTTCCTTCCTTCCTCCCTCCATTTCTCCTTCCTTCTCTCCCTTCTTTCCAGCAGGGTCTCAAGTAGCCCAGGCTGGCTTTGAACTCTCAATCTTCTTTCTCCATCCCCCCCCCCCCCCCCCCCGCCACAAGATGTTAGCATTGCAGGTATGCACCACCCCTTCTTAAAGACATCAGTCTGGTTAGAGGCTGCAGGGAAGAAGAAGGAATCCCACAGGCTAGCCCTCACTGGACCTGCAAGCCCTCTTTGATTTCTGCACAGCACATTTCATGAAATTAGGAGGAACCCAGCTCTCTTTTGTAGACCAATGTATTTCCTGGGCAATACTCTATGTTTTCTGCAAGTCAAAATACTCCTTCATGAGAAGCAGTAAAAAATAATACGGTTTTCACTCAAAACAAATGCTTATCACGATGTGAGTCTGCTGTCAGGGCAAAACCCAGTGTTACCTACGAAAGACCGCTCAGGGGTGGCCAAGGCCATTGCCACACACCGACACCCAAAGCAGCATCCCACGCCACAGCTAAAGGAAGAACTGAGGCTAGCATCCTTCACACAGACAGTTGTGGCCATCCACACCACAGAGCACCATCTAATCCTAGAACAGAAAACACTGACCCCGGGACCCGCAAGGACATGGGCGAGTCTTGAGGACACCGCACAAAGGGAGATGAGCTAGTTACGTGGAACAGATACTGTCTTGGGCCCTTCTGTGAGGTCTGTACAGCAGTCCAGTTCACACACAAGGTGGTGGGTGGCCGGGCCGGAGTGGAAAGTGATGCCTCTGGCTATGGTTTCAGTTGTCTGAGCTGAGAAACGACCTAGAGTTAGGAGGTGGGGACGGCAGCCCAGCAGCAGGAACATTCTGGATGCCACTGAATTACACCGTTGAACATGGTTGCAGTGGTCACTTTCATGTTATGAGGACTTCATCTGAAGAGTTTCTCATTATGAAGGCAGTAGTGGTGCATGCCCCAGTGGCTGCCACAGGCCTACAGCTGCCTGCAGAACTGCAAACCAAAGGACACACAGGTGCCAGGGAAAACCTTGGTTCTCACTTCAGGTCATTATAAATGCTTTGATGTGTGACATATCTTGGTACTGACACGTTTTGTTTTTACTACCTCTTAAACTTATTTGAGCAATGTGCTTCTCTTCTTTCCTCTCTCTCTCTCCCTCTCTCTCTCCCCACTCCCTCCCCCTCCTCCTCCCCCCTCTCTTTCTCTGACAGAAAAACTAGGTGACCTAGTGTTTCATGAGGGAGTAGGAAATTCGAGGTTGAGGTAGTCTCCAGCCCCTATTAAAATGCACTGGCGTGACCTGAGAGGGGCGTCTCATTAAACACGATCATTCATTATCACATTATCAGAGCCGGATCCTAAGGGAGCATGGCAAAGAGTACAGGCATTTTCAGAGAGGGATGACAGGAGGGACAAAGAACAGCTCTGTGCCCCAGGGGAGGACACCGGGGTGGGTGAAGGACCAGCAAGCTTCTACACCTGCAAATGAAAGGCTCTAGGTTTCAGGACAGGCATTCACAGAATGTGAATGACTGCCACACACACACACACACACACACACACACACACACACACACACACATTCACACATGACAGTACATGCACAATCACATAGTATGTGTAAGCTCATATATGACAGCACAAGCACTTTATATGCCTGAGCATGCATACAATGATCATACATGTATAATCACCCCACTGTAAGAATGCATGCATTACAAATGCTTACATGGTCACCCTGTGCATGCAATCACACACCCGAGGGCACATGCACAGTCCTCCAGATGTGTAAGCTAAACACAATAGAACAGCACTATCATTTCTGTACATATGAGAAAATGCAACAGCACATGCATGATTACTCCTGCAAATACTTGACATGCCATTCACAGTCATCTACATTTACAAGCGTACATGTGATAGGACATATATGATCATACCATATTGTGAACCTATATATGACCACTCTACATGTATGAACATGCATATGGAAGCACACGTACATGAGAGCACACATGACGATTACCCCATACACATATGCATACCTATATGCACACACAATGAGACACCATTAACTCTGCCACATGGAGACCTCTAAGGCCCTGCAGAACACATGTGCCCACTGCCTTTCTCCACCCAGCCTCAGCTCACCTCGGTGAAAATCCCAAAGCAATCTAAACATATAGGTCCTGGTCCTTGTTCCACTAATGTATCAGGAAGTGCAGTTCTGCTAATGCTGCACCACCACTGGGAGAAACGATCCACGGTGTGGGGCCTCAGGCTTTCTCTATGGCACCACGTGCTGGGCAGTGTACAGGTAATTTGACAGCCCTCCTAGAAAATGGAAGGCTGGCAACACTCTAAAGTGACTGCCAGACTCACCCACATTTCCGCTCTGCTCACAAGAACTAAATGTTCAAGCTATCCAGATCTGGGATACCACGAGTCCCACTGATAGGGCCCCATTCCCTAACAGGAAGCTGGGCTGTCCCAGCTGGAGAACAGGTAAAGGGCGTGGGTAGAGCTGTCTGGCATCCGTGGCCTCTTCATATGTCATCATACATGTCTGATTTCTCCCTTGTGCCAGCAGAAGTGTAGTCACGGGGACACAACCTTCTTCCTACCCTCTCTCCTCCCAAGGAACTAGCCTGCATGTGGTGGCTCCAAGACTGAGGCGACATGTAAATCATGAGCAATCCCACAGTGCCAGCACAACAGACAGTGTCACGGGGACAAGGGATAGAACCACAAAGCACAGGGCTTTCAACCCGAGTGGCCATTCTCGGGCCCACCTGATATCTGTCAGCACTGCCTGTTCTCTGGAAGGTGACTGTGGAAAAGAAGTGCTGTCCCTGACCCTTAGAGCTTATGTCTCAGGGGAAAATAAAGCAAGAGGACTATTGCAGGGTAGGGGAGGGGACAATGGGCCAGCATGAAAGCTGGGCCCTTGGTGCCATGGCTTCTCTCTGTGCCACTTAACTTATCCACCCTGCAGATGCCCCAGGCTGGAAGTGGCGTCTGTTTCTTCTGCCCTGGATATTCTCCTGGGAGTGGTGGAGGTCCACAGACCTCCTCTGGCACTGCCTTGATGGCTCTGTGTCTCCTGAGTCTGTCCCACTGTAGTCTAGAGGACTGACCCTGACTTCATCCTTAAAGGCCTGTGACCACTGAAGCCTTCCATGTCCCCTACACCTGCTGATCACCACCAGCCTGAAGCTCCCCCCACCTCATGGAGGCTGCCAGTCGAAGTCAAGCCTGGGTTGCATGTTAGGAACAGACACGCAGACACACAGACACACACGCATGTCAGGCATAGACACACACGTAGACACACACACACACACACACATATCAGGCACAGACATACACACACAGATATATACACACACACAGACACATACACACATATCAGGCACAGACACATACACAGACACACACACATGTATATCAGGCACATACACACACACACATGCATGTCAGGCACACACACACACACACATGCATGTCAGGCACACACACACACTCACAGATATACACAGACACAGACACACACTCACAGATACACACACACACACACACACATATACACACGCATGTCAGGCACAGACACTGGCTCCAGCTGTATGACAAACACATGCCAAGGGACATGAAAAGCAGTGACGAACCATCAGTGGCTTCGACTTTAAGGGATGATTCTTTATGAGGCAGCAGGAGAGCAGGAGAGAGAGAGAGAGAGAGAGAGAGAGAGAGAGAGAGAGAGAGAGAGAGAGAGAGAGAATATGAATGAATGAATATTAAATACCCACAGTGAAGAAGAGAGAAGATTTTGAAACATGACACCTTATAACCCCCAAACCATCTTCTTGGGTGCACAGCCTGCGATGGTGTGAAATGGGGCACCAGTTTCATGCCTGAAGACTCAGTGCACAGCACCACGGCACATGGATGGAATCTAAGTCTTCAAAGATGGGGATCCAATGCTTCGATAAAAGTATGTTCTAGGACACACCTTGAATGTTCTAGAACAGTTGGTTCAGTGCTTGCCATGCAAGAACGAGGAATCCGAGTTCAGTCCTCAAACCCCATATACAAAAGTAAGGCGTGTGGGTGCACATTCCCAGTGCTGGGATGGTGGAGACAGGCGGATCCCCTGGGGCTCACTTGTCAGCCAGCCTAACCTAATTAGCCTAATCAGGTGAACAGATCCTGAGGAAAACACCTGAGCTTGACCTCCAGCCTTAACAAGCACACACATATACATTCACCCACATATATGCACTTGCGTACACACACATACATGCATGCACACATGCACACACTCATGCACATACATGCACACGCATGCACACACGCATGCACACACATGCACACATGCATACACACACATGCACACACACATGCACACACAGACCATGCCCTAAAGACACAGCAAAAGCCAAAAACAACAAAGGCAGAGCACAAAGGTGTGTGGCCAGTACGATCGGAAAACCCTTCTCAGGGAACGTTAATGATGATTTCTTCAAGCCAATGGATACATTAGTGGGTTTTTGACTGCTGACGGATGTACCTCCTGATAAATTCTGGTATTTTCCAAATCTCCTCCGAAGTTTTCCATTTGACTCACATTAGCCACTGCAGGCAGTTTCTGAAATCAGCTATGTAGCCTTCCCTGAGCATCCACTGGGTATGGCCATCAACAGGACCCAAGAGCGCAGAGAGTAACTTGTTCCTCCTGGGAAGGAGGGACTGCACTCATCTTCACGGTTCCTACTTTTCTTTAATGCTGAACAGCCAGCGGGGCTGCAGACGGTACAGGCCTAAGCATCAGCTGTCCCTCCTCTGGGCTGTCCAGGATGCCTCATCTGCTTCCCCTGTCACTCGTTATTCCATAGCCACCCACAGTGGCCCTCAGAAGACAGCTGCAGCCTTCCAGACAAGCAAGCGAGTGACCTGGTCTTTTGGTTTTCAGCTGACCAGGCTCAGTCCAGCCTCTCTGCTCACCCTGTATCCCATGCTCCTCCAGTTCCTTATGCCAAGACCTTCTCCTTTTAGCTACTTCACGCTTGTCCCTGCTCCTAGTACTCGACATCTATTCTCAGTCATCGTTTTACTAGGACTCACAAGGAGGCACACGTCCTGGATTAACAGCTGGTGACAGGCATCTGCCCTCCATCCCACACCACTGGACACCTCTGCCCACTGGTTTGAGGCTGCTCTTCAGACCTTTCTCCCTTCCAAAGCAGTGTCTAATCACCCAGCCAGCTCTCAGCTCCACCTGTGAGAACCCCCACTTTCAGATGCTAGAGTCAGACAGAGTTCTGGCACCTCCTGCTAGTACCCTAAGGGTCCAAAACCTGCAGAGTCTCATTTCTAAGTTCAGAACCTACAGAGAAGTGGCCAGGAGGAGTTCCCAAGCCTGGATTTTGCAGTCTGACAGCAAGAAGGGCTTCCCATACCCTGACTTTTTTTCCGGAGGAATCCCAGAGATGTCTGGGACCCAACCCCAAACTGCAATGCCAGTCATGCAAAAGCAAGTCAACCTAATGACCCTGGGATTTGGGGGGGTGATCCAAAGAAAAGGGTGCTCCCAGGATGCCTGGATATGAACCAAGAGAAACAAAGTGGTCAGACATGCACTTATACGGATGGGGCCTATGATCACTGTAGTCCTTGCTATCAGACAGCCAGCTGCCTTTTAGTCTGGAGAGGGAGAATGGCCATTTGATCCCAGCAGACAGGTAAGCCCGACACACACACTTGCTCCTTGGGGTCCTACTCTTCCCAAAGCACAATCGTGGCAATGGAGAAACCTTTAAGGTTACAAGAATTACCATGGTCATTAAACCCAACACTGTTGGCGTGGTTTGAAAGTTTCTGTTCTCCCGGAATTCACCTTAGAATCTAATCATCGGGTGAGTCCATCAGGAGGGACTTTGGGAGGGGCTCATGCCACAAGGGTGGAGGCCACAGGACTAGGTTTGGTCCCCTCGTAAAGGAAAGTCCAGAATGCTACTGTGCCCCTTCCTGCACAAAGGGACATAGTGAGATGGTGAGACCTGCTGACACCTCAACCTGGGTTTCTGGCCTCTGAGTTGGGGGGAAAAATGATTTCCATTTTTACCTTGCCTAGTCTGTGATAGTGTTACAGTGGCTAGAAGGTGCCGAGACATCTGCTCCTCTCTGTTGCACCCCAAAGAGGTACACGCAGAATAAACGACAATCCACACTAACATGCCCACTGGTTTGTGCTGCTACAGAAAGGCGCCCCAGCTCAGCCACACGCCACTCGACTTAGCCCTGGGACGACAGGAAGATAATGATATCAGCTTTCCCTCATGGAAGCTGACCCATGTAGTGTCCTGATACCAGGTATGGCCCAGTAGATGTCTCTGGGGCCCCCCTCTTTTCATGTGCCCTAGAGCACCGAGGAAGGAGGGCAGGAAGGTTTCAGGGCTGCTCCCAGCAACTTCTCAAGGGGAGGGGCAGCTCATTCCTCCAGTGCTTGCTCTCCTCATTAGGCAATGTCTCGGAGAATTGGCTGCGAGGAAAGTGGACGCTTAAAAGTATCAAACAGAAAACCCCAGGTCTTCAGTAGCTGCTTGGTGACTGCCTTACAGTGAGCACCAACCTTGCTATCGTATTACCACCTGGTGAGACTATAATCAGACCAAACTGCGTGTTGATCTACACCAAACTCTTTAAAAAAAAAACTGGCAAATGTGATACTCCTGAACAGATGGCCATTATATCAAAATACATTTACTCCAAGGGACCAATTCACAAAAGGGGCTCGCACACACCTAAAGGACGGGTGTGTGGCTTCAGCTCATCACGGAACCCAGCAAAACACAACGTCTTCCAAATTTATAATTCTGCCTTCACCTTTGCCATGGAGAGAGAGCAGGTGGTTCCATCGAGAGTCTGAATCTATCGAGGAAAAGAAAAAAAAATGCAGAGAAAGCAGAAACAGGCAAGAACACATCCTTTCCTAGTCTGAGAAGAACATAGAAATGCGAGCGAGAGGTACATTAATTTGCTAGCGTGGTTGTGATTTCTCACAGGAAAAGCTGATCCCTGCCAAGCAAGGCTGAAAGGCCACTTCTGTTCCACCGTGATAGGGACAAAAATGTTTCCATCGCTTCTGCAAATTTCAGTTGCTGATAGGGAATGTTAACGCACCGTCCGACTGATGCATTTGACTTACAACCAAAGTCTCTTTACTTAAAGCCCCAGTAGAAGCCATCTCTAAGAACTTCAGGGTCAGTAAATAAAAATGACCTCCCCTCCATTCTGATTTTAATCAGGAACCATCCATAGGTAACTGCCCTAAAAACAAACACAATTTCTTCTTTCTCTTGCTGCCCCGGAAATTCGATTTGAAATTAGCTTAGAAATAAGAAAGCACAGGGCCAAGCCTGATCCTGATCTGCCCACGAGCAAATCTGATATTAACCTTTTGTCTCAAGCTGGTGAAGTTCCAACACAACTTTACAGGCAGGGTAGAAGAGACCGCACGCAAACCGATGAGAAGCTTCCCGATGCTCAGTGGTTATCAGGAAGAAAAAGAAGGAAAAATCTGAGGGAAATGAGAATGGACTGGGGAGCCTGGAGGGGCACCGCCCTCCTAAGCACCGGGACGACAGGACTGGGTTTCTTTCCACAGCTGCACACATCGATACAACGGAACACTCTATCTCTACAAAATCAGGTCTCACTCAAGATATGGGAACCCAGAGCCAGGCACCAGGGAAAGACGTGTTCTCAGTCCCCAGATGGGAAAGGACAGACCCCCACCCCCACCGCATCCTAAGGCAGACGAAGAGTCTAGTCTATTCACCCAGTATTAACAAGTAACCCACAGAGCATGGGGCCCTAGCCCAGGAGTGTCTGTTGTCCTGGAAACAGTAGGTTTTACCCAACAGGTGGGACTCCCCTAGTAGAAGACAGAAGAAGCATGATTCAGGACCCATGGCCTTTATCCTGACTCACACCTCAGCCAGCAGGACAACCCTGTGAAGAAGGCCACCAACAGACCCACTGCCTTTGCTCCCTGACACACTGCAACCCAGAGATTACATCTTCTATAAAGTTCCCTTCCGTGGACTTCAGCCAGGGGTCTCAGTCCTCGGGACTGGGAGGGGAAAGGAGCAAAGGTTCCACCGTCCCTGAAACCACAGGGCATCTCAGAATGCAGTCTCCGTTATAGAGTCAGAGGTCTTATTTTCTGAGACAAACTGGCTAAGAGACTGTCAATCTTCAGGCTGTTACACTACGTACTACGAGAGCGGATGACAGGACGTGGTGAGGACGCCGAGGAGACTGTTGGGGCAACACGTTAGGGAACTTTTTTTATCTTTAAAGAGGCTACAGGTAGATGCCAGTTCTCTGAGAACAAAAGGGATCCTGAGCAAACATACCTCACGATGGCTTCTACACCTGGTCAGAAACCAAGCACACCATCCCATAGCACCAGACGTCCCTCACATCTGTCTCAGCAATATGGGTGTTTGAACCGGATTATATCTGCCCTGTCGTGACAGAGAATGTAATTTTATCAGAATAATTACGCTTTTCTTTTTTTTTTTTCTTTTTTTACTAGTATCATTGAATCCTCGGAATTGCTTTCAAAGACGCTCCCTTAAAAGGTTTTCCATGGGGGAAGGAGAGAGTTTCCAAATTCAGCTGGAGGAATTTATTTATCAGCGCCTTTGTTTTCGCCATCCGCCATACTTTTCCTGAAAATCTTTTGTTTTATATAGGCTACGATTTAAAAAAAAAATCTTTCATTTTCATGCTGTACAGATGTCCTGGGATACAGGACGGTATTTGTAAAGATTGCTAGTTCTACGGATAAAACGGAGGACAAAACACTTCCCCAGGTGAATGGATATGATTTTCTGGCCTAACACGTTTTTTTAAGAAAGAGTCTGATGAACCCAGGAAGCAAAGTCACCCCCATCACATTTTCTCCAGGGACAAACTCCCCCCCAGCACCATCCATACGCCCCTCCCTCCAGACCCCCAACATGGAAATCTCATGAATGAGCAGCCAGGAATTGGTAACTGCAGTATAAAATTCTCCTCTCACAATTACTTACAGAAATAAATGACATTTTCCCCATCAACTAAAACAAAGACTCGGAATCATCATTTCTGCTATTTCTTTTTGTGTCAAAACAGCTTTGCTAGTGCTTCTCCGCCCTTCCTGAGCCTAGCAGGATGGCGCAGACCGTGACAGTGTAACACATGCAGTATGTCCTGCTGGGGGCAGGAGTGGGGGGCAGGGAGCTGTCTCGAGGGCCATGAGAACCAATATGGGCCAGCAGCACAGAATGGCTGCAGGCCTGAGCACTCGACCCACGTGCTCACACATGTGTGTGATGCATATGTATACACGTGTGTGTGTGTGTGTGTGTGTGTGTGTGTGTGTGTGTGTGTGTGTACCTGACAAACTTCTTACCCTGACCGTTCACAAGACAGGAATCCAAGCAAGAAACCTATGACTGGACTCCGTTTTCCTAAGAATTAAATCTTGTTAATAGTTTTTTTGCCATAAAATGTGCCTTCTGGATGCCAATGTGTCCCTAAAGATGTGCTGTCATCCTGAGCCATGTTCGTTAGATTCTGTGCGTTCTAATATGAGTGGACAGAAGGCAATGTATACAGCCCTGTTACAGCTTAATGTGACACCAACCATGTGTGCCCTGATGGTTTACAACGTAAATACACACATATTGTCTGAAAAAAAATTTTCATCTCAAATCCTAACTATATAATGAGGCGCAAACATCGTATCTTTGGCAAATTAGATAAAAACTATATTTCTCAATTCGCGGACCAACACTGTTCAGAACATCTTTGTTTCCTTAAAGGAAAACACAGCTCTCTCTTGTCAACAGTCACTTTAAGGACAGGGAGAAGTGACAGCTGTATTTGTTTTTTAATGACTAAGTGTAGTAAAGCTCCTAATTCCCCTGAGTCTTACTAACACTGGCTTGGAGCAATTAGGTCTGTGTCCCCCCCACCCCCTGCCCGAACCTGTGTCTTAATCTGCACCCCAATTATACACAGAGTGAAGGTGTGTTCCTGAGCCACCTTGCTGTGCATCCCCACTCAGAATGCTCCCAGAATTCTGCCTCCTCACCACCATTGTTCCTCCTCAGATAGCTGCGCAGAAGTGTGGGTGCTCTGTTCAACAAGCCACAGCAACAATAGAAGAAAGGCTTCTGGGAACACGC
>NC_141551.1:79425000-79472500 GCF_021556685.1 Rattus norvegicus
ATCTGCTTCCTATTGCAGAGACTCCTGCCAAGATATGGGACTTCCTGCCAGGACTCTCCCTATAGAGATGACTTTGCCTCCTCTAGCTTCTCCATGGTGGCCAGAGGTGGTCATGAGTCCATAATGGGTCTTCCTGCTGGTGCGGGTCTCCCTGAGCACAGAACAACACCTTGGCAGATCTTGGCAGCTAGCATGGTGCTTGGAACACAACAGATGCTTCAGAATCGGTGGCCAGGAGAGCGAATTAAAGAGAGAGAGAGGACGGTGACTTAATTCAGAGCAAACCGACACAGATAAATGCATGTCGCTTCCTTCACACACAGGCAAGGAAGAACCTTCCTGAATCACAGCCGAGAAACTTCTTTTACCAACCCTTACTATAAAACACTTGTTTAAAAAAAAAAGAAAAACAAAAAAACAACCCCCTTCCCCGTGCTGGCCAGCTAGCACCTGTATCTGTCAACACTAAACCCCCTGGCCGTCAATCAAACACGGTTCTGCCAAAGTTCTGACGGCCCTAATGATTTGACTGTGAATAGGAACAACACATCAAGCGGAATCATAAAGGAGGAAAATGGGGTGGAAACGGGAAAAAACAACCACTCTGAAATCTTGTCTCAGAAGATCCATCTTTCCTGAGATGGGCCTCCCGTTAAATCAGTAGGAATATCTGTCAGAGATAGCCTGCTACACCATTTGGCTGATGTCAAACCTAAATAAACCAGATCAGAAAACCAGCAAGTGGCAGGAGAGAAATGAAGGGGCTTGGAGCAGCCGGGCTGCTGTAACTCGCATGGTTTGCTTGCTGATTTTTTGGTGGGGGCGGAGGAGGGGAGTCGAGTCGTGGCAATCGGCGGCAGTCATTTGCGGTACTAATGTCCAATTCAGCCTTCTTTCATTCTCCTGATTTAGGTGGTCAGAGTGGTCTCGTAGCCGACACGGGGAAGCTGTGCTGTTTAGCAGGCTGTTTAATGGGAAACTGGCAGTCTTATTTCTTCTCTAGATTTGGTTTGTCACTAGGTCTCCATTACATGCCACTCAGCTTTGATGCCTTTGGACAGGACTGATCAAAAGATGTCATTTGACCTACACAGCATGGCAGAAACTTGGAGAAGTCTCATAAAGCGACACTCTGGCTGTAAATAAAATGACATTATTATTTCCTCTCTCCCATCATGTAGAAAAGCCAATTATGGAAATGCACTGCACGTCAATGAAAATACAGCAATCTTTTTTTTTTTTTTTTTTTTTTTTTTTTGGAGCAGCGACTGCAGGCATCAGTATTGCAACTCTCCTTCCTGGGAAAATTTGCCCACTGGAAAATGAAGAGGAAGGGGGTGATAGATGTCTTAAAGACACTTAATAAAATCCCCGGACAGCCACGAGAAAGTGCAAGTCAGCAAAACAATTGGAAAATGCAAACGGTTAAGTTTCCAAATTACCTAATAATTTAATCTTTGGTGATTTATATCTGTCACCAAAATGGCTGGTATCATGTCTCGTGTCTCTTAGCATTTGACTGACAGCGAGGCGATTTATGGTACTAATAACCCCGCTGTACCCACCACTTCTTAAGAGGCCAACTGGGGGGGAGGGTTCCGACCTTGTTCCTGAGATTCATTTAGAAGTGATGTCATGGGGCACAATCATGTCTGCCCTACGTCTGTCAGACAGTCTGACAATCATGCTGGGTGCTATTTGTATTGTTTTAGAATACCCCATGTTACTACTCCACAAATCCAAAACAATTTCTATCCCTCCTCTGCGTAGGAACTCCTCAGGACTAAATGCCTTCACAAGTCCCTCAGTCGCTTCCTAAGGAGCTTCCGCTGGACACACGTGCTACGGTCAGAACGTCAAGCCCCTTACTTACAGTGTGCCCACTGAAACAGCCTCCCATTGTTTTGCCCTGGGGGCAGGGACCAAACAGCCCAGCTTCCTGAGTCCCATCTCTCCTGGGCCTTTGAGCATCAAAGTGGTGTGGTGTTGGCCTCGGTGCCCTGCAGCAAGACACAGCCTGCCTGGTTCTATGGCCATGCCTTATCTGTGAAGCACCGCTGGGACCTTCTAGACTTCTCTTATCCAGACCGCGAGAAGGCAGCTCTGGGGTCACCTTTGCAGGACTCTGGGTAGAGGTCAGCCACACAGCAAGGCTTCCCCTCAGGGGGGACATTTTAATATTTCTGTAATCGTGGCATAAATTCATTTCCAGGGGGGAAAAGTTAGTCCTCTGATTTGTGTCTATTTAAATCAAGGAAATGGAACTGTTCCAGAACCACTACATCTACAGGAGAAGGAAAAATTTTTGGCTATGTCAGAAAATTCTTTGACTGTCCCAATTATTTGGGTTCATCTTTTTTTCCTCTGTTAGATTAAGTCATCTCCCAGTACATACTGCAACTACGTCTTTTTCCCCTCTGCAATTTAATTTTAGTACATAATAAAGTATGGATTAAATTTAGAAGCTTCAACAAATCGCAGTAGCTTTAAATAGTATTTGTCATGTCAATAGTAGCAAGGGCTTTCCAAAAAAAAAAAAAATGGCATTTGTAAGGTTGCAAATTTTATCAAAAAGATTCCCAGGGAGTTCCCCGCCATGAATCCACACTTCTACCGGTACATCTTGGGAACCTATATGGTACTTCAACTGCAGTGCCCAGGGAGACAGCCCAAGGAAAGCCTAAGTTGCCCCAGGTCTGTCCTGGTTTTTGATTTTCCAAAGATATCACATGTCAACGTTGTCTGCTCAACTAACACTCATCCATGCATCAGGAAGGCCATGGTGATTACTACAGATTTTTTATGCCCATGAGAAAGCAGATCAACATAGTCTAAAACTGCCTCTTTCTCAGGGCTTCACATAACAAAAAGGCACTCACTGGATTCTCATGCAGAGGCCTAATGGTATCAAGAGCTAGAGATTAATGCATTATGGTGAACTCTCCCATTTTCCTTCTCCCCAAAGAGCTTCTACTTGATATCATATCCTTGAACCGCACAGAAAATTCTGGAACAGATGGGGACGTCAGTCACAACAGGTAAGTATGAGGGCCAGAAGGCTCTGGCTCTGGAGGGTGCATGCTTGCACACATCATGGCCTATAGCTGGTCACCTCACCACTGTCTACTGTGTGACTAGTAGGTTGTGAAGCCTGAGTTTTGGCCACCACCCACCATCAGTCACAAGATTCGGGGTGCTGACAAATGCTGACCTCAATTAGGAGTTTCCTCTAGGTCCCCAGGGGCTTCAAGGTCAGAGACTCAGACTCTGCAGGCAATACAGTTTAAAACCAAAAGTGAGGATGGGGATGCTTTCATTCACAAAAGTCCCAGGGCCTGAGTCTGCTTCCCTGAAGATCGTAAGAAACGAACAATCACAGAAAAGCAGAGTAGCATGCATGCAGGAGGCCAGAAAGGCAGATGCTGGGGCTGAGTTCTCCACCAACACAGCTGAATGAACGAGTTCTAGGGGAAAGACAAGATGGCCGACTGCTCCTGAGGAGAGGCTGGCCTCTGATGTCACCACACACGCACAAACCTGCACATATATGACACACATACACATGAGGCCTGCACATATATGACACACATACACATGAGGGGAGCAACAAAAATAATCCTGCAGCACACAAGGGAAAAAACTCCATAGTTAAGCTGTCCTCGCAGGTGTGTTCGGTAAATATAAGTGCTTTATTGCCTTTTAGGCGGGAATTCATGAGCTGTACATAGGTAGGAAAGACGGAATTCATCATCGGGCAAGAATTACGGAGTCTTCCCACCGTCCTGAGTTAGAAGAGGTCTAGTCTAGAGTGAGGGGCTGTGATCAGAGAACAGATTTACCCACTGATATATCATTCCTTACCCCAATATTAAATTTTATGTGGAAATCTAGGAATTTAAAAGCTTCACATTTTTGTGTAATAAAAAAGAAATACAATAGCCTGTTGCTACGCACAGTGACACTTCGTGCAGCAAAGAAAACCATTCTCCTTAGCTACTCTTTGAAATACGACCTAAGACGTCATTTAATTTTTGAAAACCCTGAGGTCATGTAACACACTCTCTCTGTCATTTGTAAGTACATTAACTCAGTGGCCATACGACAGCGAAATTATGATAATGGGCGGCTCACATGGGTCAGACAGGCAGTGCACTTCGTGTTAGCTTCAAACAATGTCAGGATACAGCCCAAATGAGACAGGACAGCAGAGGGAGCAGACTTTACTTTTTCAAAAGTATCTTTGCCTGGATCCCATGCATACGCATGAAGAAGACACAGGATCTGACACCAGTGCTGAACGTCAAAGAAGAAATGCCAGCGAAACCACAAATTTCTACCCACATGCTGATACACACACAAACATGCACAAACACACATACATATGTGCACACACACATGTATACACAAACACACATACATATGTGCACACACACATGTATGCACACACATACACATGTATGCACACACATACACATGTGCACACCCATGCATATATACACATACGAGCACAAACATACAAACACAAAAGTGCTTTAAAGTCACAGGTAGAAGTTGAAAGGTCGGGGTCAATTTAGGTCTCCTACCCAAACAACACTACTATGGTCCAAGATGCAAACACATTCCACAGGTAAAACCACTCTGTTATTCTCAAACAGTAGCATGTTTAATATACCCATATAAAATCAGAAGACGCAGGAAGCCCAAAGGTGTTTTGTTGTGAATGTACGTCTTTGATTAGACTTGTTACAGAGCAAGAGAGGCAGCCAGGGAGATAGGCCAATCACCTGTCTTCCTTACAAGCTTCTGGGCCTGACTTTAACGCTCAGCATCCATGTGAAAAGGCAGGCATGGTGGTGCTCAGGAGTAATCCTAGTGCTGGAGAGAGAGCCAGAGACAGGCGGAGTCCCAAGGGGCACTCACAGGCCCCTCGGCCTGTCCCAACCAGAGAGCAGCAGAATCCCAGTGTCTTAGAAAGTAAGGTTAACAGTGCCTTAGGAACAACACCCAGGTTGACCTCTGACCTCCATATATATATATATATATATATATATATATATATATATATGTGTGTGTGTGTGTGTGTGTGTGTGTGTGTGTGTGTATGTGTGTGTGTATATACACACATATACACGGAGAGAGAGAGAACACACACACACACACACTACCTAAAGAGTTTGTCAACTAGAATTCCCCTTCCTCTCTATTTTAAAGAAATAAAAAGAAAACAACAGATATGGATCTAAAGTTTAAAAAATGGAACTTTCTTACAGGACACTTAAGAATACATCTTCCTCTGATCCATGTCCATGGGGTTACATCTAAGAAATGCTGCCATCCTTGACTGCGGGCGGGTGGCTGTACCTCTAATTAGCCTCGGGAAGGCCCTGCCAAAGAGCCCACCTCAGGCAGCCACCTTGATCTCAGGGTAATTTGCTAACTACCTGTGTAGTATCATAGTGCAATCCCCTTTAAATAGCCCTTCCCCTTTCTTCTCCTCCTCTCTAGACTAAAAGGGGAAAAAAAATCTGTCAGTATAATAGCTCCTGGGAGAACTCTGAGCACGAGGCTGAGGAGCACAAAGGCAGAGAAACACCATCCGAATGCAAAAGTTAACTGAACAGCAAAGATAATTGCTAAGATAATTATTTTGATAGAAGCCAGCTGAAAGCTTCAGTCCTGTGTTTCACCGTTCCCGTTAAGGGTAAACTATCCGTTTCAGATCTTTGCTACTCGAATACATATTTACTGGATGACATTTTGTCTTCAATTTCTTTCTGGAAAACAATCATAACAAAACCCAGGGACTTTAAGCGGATAACTAGCTAGGTAAAATTTTAACGTATCTCTGCCGGGAGGATACTATAATTTTATAGACGAGTGGCACGGCCCAACCTTGTGAAGCAAGCTGGCCAGTCTGTAAAGCCCTGAGTTTCACAGGAGAGAAGAAACACAAAGGACACTTTGGGCTATTGTACGGTCAGTATCTGCGGCTTCCTCCTGCAGACCTAAGGGGCTGACAATGGAATTTAACGTCGGTAACTACTGTAACCTTGGGCAAAGATACAATTACAGCTCAAAAGCATCCCGATTCCAGACTGTTGCTGGAGTCATGGTATAAATCAACAACTGTATCCTCCCTTTCCTTCTGCAGACGGCTCCCCTCCATGTACAAAACACAGGATCAAAAAACTTGGTTAAAAGGTCATTTTGTTATTCTTGATGCCATTAAAACAAGACAAAACGGCCTAGCTAGAACAGGCGTGCATATGTAAATCGGCTCAGAGAAACCCTGCTTTTCCTTCACTCTGAGTTATTGTGTCTGCATAAAACGTTGATACCTACACCAAGAATAAGAGAAACCAAAATCTCTATGTTCTAATTGCCAAGACAGAAGTAAGAAACATAGACATGTTGGACGCGGTTATTTCCTCCTGGCACTGTTACTAAAGCCAGTCATTTCTTTAACCGATAAACACGGATTTAAATTAATTCGATTTTGTGAAGGGTTAGGCACGGTACTATTAGCATGTAAGGAAGGGGGGCTTCCAAATACACAATGGTGGTGTCACAAAATGTATTGATTATTGATAGCTCACTTACACTGCTATTTACCACAAAAGGAAAGTGCGTCTCATTTTAAGAAGAACAAAGAAATTTGAAGAGTATTAAGACAGCAGTTTTTAAAAAGGGGGGGGGGGGCAGAAATGCAGGTGGAGTCTGTTCACACGCCTAAGTCAGAGATAAAAGTTGGACGTGATTTTACCAGAGAAACAATGTTAGCTTGATAGATTAGAGTCCTGACTAGCGACTCCATACCCTTTATTTTTTAAAACAGCTTTGACCACAGGTGACAGTTTAATTGTAACAGTTAATGAAACCGCATCCTAAACACACCTTCCTGGAACAGGACAGATCACCGTGCAGGCGGCGGGATGCTGAGAAAAGCACACTCAGGAACGAGAACTTTGGCTTCTAACTGCGGGGCAAACACGGCTGGAGTGCCCCCGAGTGAGATCGGCAGCCCGCAGAGTCTCTGCTCCTAGTTGGTTAAACAAAGCAGCTGAGACCCGTGGGCTTGGAGACCCCCAGCAACCTGAAAGTGTCCTTCGGCCCCTGGAAGAAGGCAGAAGTGTGTGCTAGGCACAGAGCAAGAAAAAATGCCAAGGAGATGGTAGCCACCAGGGTTGCCAGCACACTGTGAACAAAGTGAAACTCCACACAGCAGAAATCTGGCAGACAGGAAGATGTGGGCATGTTGGAGGACCGTTCACGGGACGCTCTGGAGCTGCCTGAGGGGCACTCTTGGGTTTGAGAAGCCAGAGGAGGGTAGGAATGATGCTGATATAGACACCAGGACTCTGGGAAGGTGTGGCAGCCGGCACAGGAGACCCACCTCAGCGTGCAGATGGCACACTTTCACCTTCGACGCTACCCAACCCAAATTCATCTTAAAGACAGAAAGTGACAATTTCTCAGGTGTAACAGACCCAATCCAGGAGCACACTGTCAGTCTTTCTAAACCGTGATGCATCCAGTCTATCAGCTGGTAACTGCAAAGCACTTGGCGTGCACTAGGCAAACATTTGATGAATCCATGAAAGAGAAGGTATAGGTGTGACCGTCTGTCACACACTTCCACATTGCAGAGTCCCACACAGACCCCACTTGCTTATGTCTGCCATGACATTTTGATCGTACACTGTTGCACACACACACACACACACACACACACACACACACACATATATGTATATAAAATAAATGAGAGGGTATCTCTAGAAGGTTGGTGATGGCCAGAACCTTCTGTGAATCTTATGGAGAGCTGAGGAGTGTTATCTGAGAACATCTTGGAAACTTGACCCTATCCTGGGAAGCCACAGCAGGCACAGCCCCCACCTCCTGTGGAGAACACCCAGGGAGCTCTTCCCAAGACCAGGTCCTAGGGTGTGGACTGCACTGCAGTCAGACTCCTGTGGCAGCCACTAGCTCCCCTTCAAGTCAACCTGTGAAGCTCCCTGGGTACAAATTCATGTGCGCTCCCACGTCAAAGCTCGCACTTGATGCTCGAGCTAGATAACTCCAGTTCAGTTCCCAGATTCCACAGCCCTAAGAGAGAACCAATCCCCATATCGAGCCCCACTGCCCTGTACATGCGTACTGCGTAGCATGTTCTCTCTTCCTCTTTGTCTGTGTGCATCTCTTCTCCACCCTTGTATACTGACAACAAACACTTGAAAAAAACTTAAACCTCATATTTGTCTTAAAGTCCCTAAAGTGAGCCTTCTCCTCAGCCAAGCATCCTAAGCTCAGAGACGTATGACTCTTAGGGGTTCACCTTCCTCTCGTCAGTCACGGTAAACCCTGTACGGCTACAAAATGAAGAACTGTTTTTAACAAGGACGGAGCAAATCAGAAGCCTTGACAGGAGCCATCACAGGCCCAGTGCCAGGATCTAGAGCAGCCTCTCCTGGAGGGAAGCAGCTCTGTGCCCAGTCTCCAGGCGAGCTGAAGATGGGGCTTTCTCTGCGTGCATGGGTGTCTGCTGCTGGGTGATGGGTATAAGTGCAGTGCAGGCTGCGTGCAAGCATCAAGACTTCCAGCGTTCCTGGAGAATCCATCTCTGGAGATGACTCTCTTGTCCTTTACAAGAGTCACTGTAGGTTGTGACAGCCTGGATGCCATTAACCAGCCAAGTCTGGACCCTCTCTTGCTGTACATTTGATGGGCCGGCCAACAGTTTTTGCTCATGGGCCCCACTCGTCCCCTCTCTCCACTCAGCTGTGATGTAGGCAGCAGGGTGCCAACATGCATGATCTTCCTCTGAGTGGACTACACAATCTGCACTTCTGTGCTTCCTTGAGGTGGGACGTTGGCAGTAACTTATGGCAGAAGGGATGCCGCGTGCTTCCCATTGGCCTTCGAGAACCGGCGTGTGTATAAGCTGCCACGTCCCTCACCCTGGTGTAGGAATCAGCAGCAGGATGGGTGGTATGGACAAGTCCGCTTTGCCCCTCTGTGGGCATGTCCTGGAGTACCGCAGTGTGGTATTCTCTCCACTCATGCTGACTGACACAATCCTTTAACCTCCTTGTCCTCAAGTGATTCGGATGGCCGCAGCTTGGCTAGCCCGGTCCCTCATGACACAGCCTCTGAAGCGAGCTGAAAACTCTCCTCGCCAGGGAAGGAGAAACACTGGACCCAGGATGAGAGATGGTCAGGGGTGAGGGCATACTTCCCACCGCTGTTGGGTTTTAGCCCTCACTGCCCTTGCATGGAGAGACGGGTGCTATAAAGACAGCAAGAGCTCCTCCCCTCGGGTCCCTTTAATTTGGGAAGTTCCAAGTTTCTCTTGGCATGCCATGTATCAGAGCTGTGGGCTGCAGCTATGGCTGGCACCGAGGCACTCGGTGAGAGCACTGTTGCAGGTGAGGGTGCCTCTAGCCAGGTATTCCTACAAGAATGCAGTGAGGAATCGGGAACTGGTCATCCTTCCCCCAAACCACCCTCCACCAACGCTGCTGAAAAGTGTGTACACACCCTCCTGCACCTTTCTGACTCAGAAAGGGAGCAGAGAAAGGCAAGAGAGGAGGGCAAGAGGAATTGGTACAGTCTCACAGACGTGCTCTCTGCTGAGCCCTCACCTATAGTCCTCTTTAGCCCCAGACCCCTTGTGCCCAGGGTGCAAGAAGAATGCACAGCCTTTTCCTTCATGGGACTTAGACGTAGGCTGTGGGAAGGACGCCCTCATCTTACTTGACAGGAAGTAAAATGCTACAAGGATTTTCCTAGAGTGACAGGCCAAATGACAGAGAAAGGCAAACTCGGATGGACTCCTGTCTTGTTTCTGTGACAATACAAGCAAACGTTTGTTGTCGCAATGACTTTATCAACTAGTGGACAATGGCCAAGGGAACATGGGGTTCTCAGCAGCCGGATGGAAACACAGAAAGGAGTCCTCGGGCTGCTCCGCGTCTCATCCCTTCTCTCATTCGCTCGCGTATTCATATTCAGTTCTTTGCCTGGGGAGAAGAGCTAGAATCAAGGAGCTGATGACAGCAGCCAACAGAACACAGAGTGGGCATGAAGTCCAAGTGGCCTCAGACAGGCCTCGTACAGAACCTGGAACAGTTTACACAATCAGAAAAGGGACATGGGCAAAGCCTTTGGAAATTAAACATGTGCACTGTGGGGCACATGCCTGTAGTCCCGGCCCCCAGAAGGCACAGCTATCAGCAGCAAATTCTCTCATGTCTTACTCCTCATAGCTCTGCCCTCTTACAGATGAGAGACAGTGCATATGAGGCACACAGGTCACAGCTAGGAAGGTCCCAGATGAATAGGCCTGACATAGATAAAAGTGGGCACATCATTGCAGTGCACCAAGACCCATAGCTGCAATGGGACCAGGGTATCCTGACACAATGCATCCCAAACAGAGACGCCAAATCACACAGGAACACGCCGGAGACCAATGCAAGAGTTTACGAAAGTAAAGAGTTTACTTCTGGCAACAGCTTATCTTCCTACCACCAAACCACGGGCATGTGAGTGTGCAAGTGCGCAAATGTGCAAGAACGTATGTGTATGCGTGTGTGTATGCGTGTTCATTTGGGGGTCAGAGGTCAGCCCTGAGTACTATCTCTCGGGTGTTATTCCCCTTGACTTTGTTTTGAGATCTTCGCTAACCTGTAGTTCACTGATTTAGGCTAGGGTGGGTGGCCAGTGGCTGGAAGCCTCCTGTCTCTGCCTTCCCAGCGCCGGGGTCGTAAGCATATGACATCACTTCCATCATTTGACACGAGCTTTGAGGATCAAGCTCAGGTCTCTCTACAGCAAGCATTTTGCCAACTGAGGTATCTTTTCAGCACCGGGCTTCTCAGGCAATATAATACCAATTTTTTTTTTTTAAGAAATGAAGATCTTTTAACTTAGTAAGTGACATAATATCCTCAGATAATGAATGACTCTTATAACATTTTCCCGTAGGAAGCCGTGCTCTCCCAAGCTCTCCCTATTATTCCCAGCCAACTCTTGCCCTTCCTCCACCTTGCCCAAGCCAGGATTCTGAAACATGAGCAGAATCGCATGTTTCTCTTTGGCAGACGATGACGACGATGAGGAGAGGCACGGTTTTATCGCAGCAATAAAAAGGACCCCATCACTTTAAAATAGTTTAGCATCTTCTGTATGTATTAAGGCTTTTGGTAAATGTTTCGAATGAGTTACTGCCGTAGGAAGGAAATCACATGCTATCTGTGGCCTTGAGTGGTCCGTCCGTGAAGAAGGCTAGTTCATTAATGATCTCCCAACTGAAGATCAATTTGATAAAGCTTTTTAACTGTCTTCTTCAAAACTGCGGCCAATCGCAGCAAGGGCCTGAGCCTCAGGGATGCAGGTCCAGTAGTGCTCCTCACATACATCGTCAGGACAATAAATATACATCATGGCTGCTTTTGGATACGTAGGCAATAACATCAAGTTATCTGGGTATTTAAAAGCTATGGCATTTCCCCATAAGTCTGTCATAAGTAGAAATACTTCCTCTGAAATAACACAGCTTCAAGATGAAAACCAAAGTCTTCATTTCAAGCATAAAAAATGACTCAAGCCACCCGGCTAACTATGGATGCGTGCGGAGAGGTAAAACGCATCCATGTGGCATGTATTGCTTTGGGGCTCATGGATATATGTATATGTATATGTATATGTATATGTATATGTATATGTATATGTATATGTATATGTATATGTATATGATTGTGTACAATCACGGACCTTCTAAACCGCAGAACTCCAAACAGAAAAGGTGTCTATTGCAAGAAGGAATGGGAATCTGCTCCCTCCCACAGTTCTGTGCAGATCTCCAGAGGGTGGCAGTGAGTTCTTCTTAGCCTGGCTTTCACCATGATCTCTCATTCATAATAGCGAGAAGTCTCTCCTCTCCCCACTTTGTTCTCTTGAAGAAGCCATACTCCCCCACCGACGGCCCATACAACTATCCTTTTTACAACATTGCTTTTCTAGGGAGCAGAGAAATACCTGCATCTGTGGAAATGCACTTGTGTGCTTAGTTAAGAGTCCTCTGAGTGCCTCTCTGCACTAAAGAGCTTGCATTCTTACCTTGGCTGGTATCCCTATGAAAATAGCACCCAAATTAAATTCCTAATAAATTAAGTTAATAATTCACCTTCGTTAAGTAATTTAATTTCTTTCGTGAGCAATAAATAGTTCTTATGACATTCTTCCAGGACCTAAGTATAAATGTTATTTTTCTTCATTACTTCAGCCTCCTCCCGAGTACTAGAGGTAAAATGGCCAGGCGGAGAAGTGGTCTGTTTGTTCTCTTTTGGTTTTGAAACTAGAGCATCACTGCGACAACCCCATGGTGCTCAATGGAGAGCCAATGCTTCGGTGGGTAATTAATCTAAGAAGTAAATTGCTGGAGATGCTAAAATTTGGGCTTCATCCCTATCGTGTATGCTAAGTCTAAACATAAACTTTATATTTTTACGTGATTCTATGTGAATGTGTATAAATATCATACATGTATACGATCTATTACATTCCTACCCATCCCCTAGCTCCCTGCTCGACTCCCCCAGACCCCACCTCTCACCCCAGTCCCTCCCAATTCCGTGTCCTCTTTTTACCTCCCTTTAAGTAGGCTGTTGTGCCCATTTAGTTCTGCCTCTATGTGCATGCACGTGGAGTCACCCACTAGAACGTGGTAACACACCAGTACCCTTACCCCAAAATAAAAATGTCTATTTCCACCTGCTTCCATCAACTGGCACTCACTCCGCAGCTAGCGGGGGAGCCTTGTGTATAATGCGTATTCTAAATATACATTTTTAACAATTAAGAGAAGCACGTACCTATTAAAACATACAAGTGACATTTCCCCCAATACCTACACTATTATTAGATATAACGGTGTGCATTAAATATAAAATAAGTGCATATTAAGACATGGCAGTTGGCTTACATTACATCTCCAGCTATGTTGGGGTAATAGACTGTTTATAGTACACACGTGGTCGTATGCATGCATGCAAATAGCATGTTACCTGCTTGTAGCATATTTGATTCATGCTGAGCTATGTATGCTCTAGTAAACCTGAGTCTATGGAGATAAGCTTACATGCGTATCTAAAGTCTGGTCGGTGCCTTTCTGCATTAAAGAGCTTGCATTCTTACCTTGGCCAGGATCCCTATGAAAATAGCACCCAAATTAAATTCCATGTGAAACAAATTCACATGGGTTGTAGAACTGTCCCAGCTCAGCCGGGCATGGAAGAGCTCATTGCCTGCATGGACCTACAAGGATGAGAGCTAACAGTGAATGGGTAGGCATGGACTAAACCAGTGTGTGTGTGTGTGTGTGTGTGTGTGTGTGTGTGTGTGTGTGTGTGTGTGCGCGCGCGCGCTATCCACTTCTCAGTGTTGTGCGAGAAAGAACACCCAAGACGGTCGGGAGGAGGAGAGGAAAGGCAGATGAGGAGAACAAAACCAAGCACTTCTAGCCAATGCCACTCAAAACATCCATACACTAAAACAGATGCTTGGTCACGAGAAATTACACAGGAGGCACCCCTATAAAATACAGGAGGGAGGGGCTGGGGATTTAGCTCAGTGGTAGAGCGCTTACCTAGGAAGCGCAAGGCCCTGGGTTCGGTCCCCAGCTCCAAAAAAAAAAAAAAAAAAAAAAAAAAAAAAAAAAAATACAGGAGGGATGTATAGGGTCCCTTCTTCAAGGCACATCTCAAAGTACAACTACAACCAACAGAACCCAAGTGGAGATCACTGTGGGAAGCTGTGCGTTCTGGATAATAGAGGTTTCCCTTTCAAACCAAAGTTCTATGTATATATTAAGAATGTAGGTACTAGAAAATCTATATGTAATATATCTGGATTTGTTGCGGGCTTTCTTTTAAACCATGTTGAGTACAGAGTAAGTCTTCCAGAAAATGGAAATAAAACTTGTGAGCGATAGTGATTGGCGCCTAAGGTGAAGATCTACACCAAGTCTAATGATGGCTCGCCCAACGTGTTGTTCACGCTGCTTACTCTTCCTCCCTCCTTTTGTCTCCTTCTCGGTGTCTGTTACGCCATCTCCTCCTTTCTCAGTTACTGGGCACCATTCCCAACCACCTCAGTCTTACAACTTCCAATCTGCTGGAGCTGAGAGCAGACATCCATGAATATTACAATCAAGAGTGACAGAAAACCAGGTTCAAATGGTGGGTAAGCACCTTGGTGAACCCCACCGCTCGGTGCATCGCCTTCAGACACCTCACCTCTGGTTCTTAGCTCTGTTTGGGGAGACACAGATGGCCATTACTGCCTTGATACATTTCTGACGTCTTACCATGTTTTCAAAAGTGTATTTCCTTATTAGTGCCCAAAAGCCTTATTAATGTATTACAGCACTCTATTATCCCCAGACCCCTGTGCACAGACAGGGAACAAACAAGGTCAGAGACACCGACTGCACTGCTAACAGCGGCACAAAAATGTCTCTGTCAACTCATGTGCTTTCCCTCCCGGACGGACGGCGGCACGTCGTGAGAGATACCAAGGTGTAATTCTCGCTGTAAAAACAAAAGAAAACAAATGGTGGCTGGAGAGATGGGTCCGCTGGTTAAGCATTCACTGCGCACTTACGTGGGTAGGCGCTCCATCCCCAGCATTCGTAGAAACACCAGGCCTGGTGGGATGGCCTAGAACCCCGGCTCTGGCTGGGGAGGGGAACAGGAGGCTCTCTGGAACAGAACAATGCGCTGGCTGAATGCGTGTGGATGAAGAGATGAGCTCCAGGTCCAGTGAGAGACCATGTTCCGAAGGGGAGGTGGTAAGCAGGAGTTATCAACCAACCTCCGGCCTCTACAGGCAAAGACACACATGGTCACGGGCACCACACACACACACACACACACACACACACACACACACAGAGAGAGAGAGAGAGAGAGAGAGAGAGAGAGAGAGTGCAAATATGATGAGGTAATTATTTTATAGTCGATGAAAGATGACCAAAAGAAACCACCCCCCAAGCATATCGATATTGCAGCAGACATGAACACAGCCCCCAAGGCCCTAGGACAAAAGAAGGCCCTGAGCCCTCACCGGGGACTAGACACACGCCATGAAAATAAAAGCCCAGAATACAAACGGCTATGATTCCCTAAGTTTTTAAAGATTTATTCACTGCTACCGGATAATGCTGACTTACTGAAAAACTGTAAGTATTTATAAAGTGACGCTCGGAGGAGGCAACAGCAGAGGCATCCCTACCCCGGAAGGCTGAGCGGACTGAAGGCTGAGGGAACCGGAGGATTTCATTATTAATGTGCCTCGTGACAATCAGCCTCAAACCCCTATCAGGTGGGCACCTTTTATATTCAAATGCGGTTCTGCTCCCTAATTTGTGGTATCTGAGCCCTTCTTCCTGCCAGCACACTCTGGAAACTTTCACTTTCAAGACGCTCAGGGTTTACAGACCAGGCAAGGGTCTCCAATCCCAGCCCTCGTCACCTGTGTCCCACTGTTCCCAGACCAGGCAGGAGAAGCCCTGCCCAGACCCCACACAAACACTTATATCTTAGTCATGGCTCCTAGGTGGGTATTTGCATGCAGAAGACATTTTAAGACACCATCATCAACAAAAGATACTAATGAATTCTTTTCTTCTAAAAATCCGTTTGTCATTGATTTTCACAGATGTTGAAAAGGTGCCATGTTTTCTCAAAATAGAATAGCTGCTACATTAGGCCATTACAAAAAAAAAGGAAGAAAACCTAGATTGTACGATCACACACAAAGACAAACAGGAGCCTCTGTTAATATAGAAAGCTAATTAGGAAGAAAACAAAATTCAACAGCACAGTAACACAGCAATAATAACCGTCTAAAAATACAACAGAAAAGCAACTCCATTCATAAAGAGAAATATCACGATAAATAACCGAGGGCCAGGCAACAGCAAATAAAATAACCCTTGAGTAAATTTGAAAATATATCCATTTTACTTTTAGGACCAGAAAGTTTATTATAGGTATGCCAAGTAAATCTGAATTCATTTGTTAATGTAATACCATTCCAATAAAACCACCTAAAGTACTATTTTAAGCTGACAAATAGTTCTATGGTTTACCCAATACAAATAAACAAAAGATACACCAAAGGACCAATGGCCACGGGGACAGGAAACCACGGGCCATCTAAAATACATCATAATGCCATAATAATTCCAACAGGGGATACAGATTGGAAACAGAGAACACCCCCTAGTAGGAACGTAGTTTATATTGAGGATAGCATTTAAAAGTCAACAGAAAAAAAAAACAGGTTTTTTTTTTTTAAATGGCATTAGAAAAAACTGCTTCTGCAAAGTAACGGTCGCAGGCCAATCTCACACCAATTCACAGCCATCGAATACTTAAATACAGAAATAAATAATAAATAAATCCAAGAAGATAAATCCAAATGTTGAAATAATCTTGAGAATTGGAAGGAGGTTTTCAAGTGTTCCTTTAAAGGTAGAAGCGACACAGACAAGGGCCGTTCGAACCACATAAAAAAACATTTTCGTACGTTGAAAAATAAAATTCCACCACCCACAAAAACCTGTGTAAGTAGGGAAGGCCGGCTGGCAACGAAGGTACTAAGATAATTTAAAGCATCTAACACCTCTGACCTGACGAGTTTTAATTGTAGAAATTTATCAAGAAAATGACAAGACGATCGCCAAGTTATTAATTACACACAGTTGTTTACAAGTGTGGATCTGGGAGTGATCCAACCTTCCGACGATCCTACACTCCATATTGTCATGAAGAGCAATAAATGAAGTGCAAAAACACAGTGAAAATGGCATGCAGTGCACGTGTGAGATACGATTCAAGCATGTGATGTACATATAAGGTATGATCCAGGATGCAGTGCACATATAAGTCATGATTCAGCATGCAGTGCACATATAAGACATGATCTGGCGTGCAGTGCACATATAAGGCACAATCCAGGCATGCACTACACATGTAAGACACGATCCAGCATGCAGTGCACATGTAAGACATAATCCAGACACATAGAAAGACACATATGACCATTTCTGGATGGTAGGATTTCACATCAGCTTCCTTCAGTTTATGTGTGTTCAAACCTTTCCAGAATAAACATGTATTGTCTATATCATCTTAGAAGTCACTGGAGGCAGCAAAGGCAGTAGGGACTATTTTTCAGTGTCAAAGCTTCCAGGGGATCATCTACAGCTATCTTCTAGAAAGATGAGGTAAAGTCGCTATTATAACTTCTCGAAATCAACAAGACAAATGAACAAAGCAACAGAAAAATGAGCAAATACCACAAGCAAAACCAATTCAGGAAGGAAGGGAGGAAGGAACCCCCTCGTCTAATAAAATATGCGGGGGGGGGGAGGGCATTCCACCCTCACCTGCGATCCAGCACAGTCAGCCGAGCAGCTACAGAGCTCAGTTACACGTGTGTGTTTTCACAGGCTGCAACTCGAAAGGTTCCTGGAAATATTTTGAAGTCTGATTTGCAAGAGGTGCCAATGCTCAATCAAAAAAAGGGGGAAATCCAAAAAAAAAAAAAAGTGCCTAGAGAGATAAACTGTGGAAATGAACAAAGGGGTTATGTGTGTTCACAATGCAATGAGTGAGAAAAAACTGTCAAATGCCAATTGTCACGTGTGCTTTGAAAATATAAAGGGGCACAAGAAATAGAAGAAAAGAAGAAGAGAAAGGTTCTGGGGAGATTCGGATAAAAATGTCCACAATAGTAATATCAGGTAAAGTGCCATTTTCCAAATCTCCTATGTACTGTGGAAGAAGACAATACTACATAATTGAGGAGTTAGCTGCCCGTGATTATTTTACGCAACTAGACATACCAGACAGCGTTTTCTGCGAAGATGGACTTCACCAGGAAAGATGGAATGGCTGAACAAGGAAAGGCTTAAAAGCCTGCAGCAGGCAGAGTGCACTCGGGACACTTGCAGAGCCTAGGTTAGCAGCTGTGCTCTCTGGGAAGAGCTTTTCCCTGCAATCCTGCAGGAACTGATGTCGGGCAGCTGGAGTCGGGGCCTCAGCCACACTCAACCACACGAGCTGGGGGAGGAACTTGGCCTATCTGAGTTGGAGCCCTCCCATGGCCCTCAAGAGGAATCTCATCCAAGATGGCCTCACTCTCTCCGATCTCTGCATGCCTGACTGTATCATTGCTACGAACTGTGACTTCCGATGTTTTTTTTTATTTCTTGCAGGACCTGTGGACCTTTGTCATTATTACGAACTGCCTTCTGTGGAGACCAAAGACTCTGCATGAAGACCGTTCTTGGACTTCCATGAAGGATCGACCTTACCTCAATGGAGACAGACCAGCAAGCCAAGGAGACAGGACCGATCACCCCCCAGCTGTCTAGCTTGTCAGTCACCCATTCACTCAGCAAACACTTACTCTCTGTCCAGTTGGCCAGGCACTGCCCAGGGCAGGAAAGGGAAATGGGCCCCGACTTCCAGCTGCCCTGGCTCCTGCAGGAGGGCTGATCTAGGGGTGCCAAGTGTAGAACTGGCAAGGACGACAGCTAGCCACTGCAGTGGAAGGATAAAGCCACAGACAGAGTAAAGCCTGGGAACTCTGCTCCATCCGCAGCCCTCCCAGCCCTGAGTCGGGGACTGGAGGAATTTGAGGGGTGGGGTGTGCAAAGGCAGGACGCAAGATTCCTCGCTGGGTGGGGCACGGCAAAAGACAACCGGCATCTCACCCTGTGCCACGAACTGAGGAGCTTGAGGACCTGACAGGGCTCCTCAGCTCCCAGAATGGTGCCCGGGGTAGTGCGGAGCCTGCACACTTAGCCTTTCTTACACCGTAAATACACGCCGTGGGCCAGCACGGCAAGAGCTGTAGTTGTGCCCAAGCGAAGATGGACTCTTAGGCTATTTGATCCAGGTACAGGAGCTGCTGATCACCGGGACTTCACAGAAGGGACAATATACAGAAACTGCCTGAGCCAGGTCCTGGAGAACAGTCCGGGTGAGGCAAGAGGGATGCCAAAAAGACTGTGGCTGCAGGGGCCACCTATATAACTTCCTGTCCCCCTTCTACGAGTAGACAGCTGAGGTTTCAGCCTGCTGGAAGGGATTGGGAATAGCGTGTACATTGCTGGTTTGTGTGTTGCTTACTTACCCAGGACACCCTGGCTTCTGCTGACAATTCTAGACCTGTTGTAAAGAGCCCCAGGCTGGGTCCCCCAACACTCAGGAGAGCATACAGACACGAGAGCGTACAATCGGATGTCCCTGTTATGCAAACACGCGACACGCAGTGAAGATAGAGAAATATAAATGGGCACGGAAAACGCGCGTGTCACGCTGAACCCAAGTGTTTGCTTCCTAAAATGTGTATTAAAATGAATTCCAAATGAGAAGAAAAAAATTTTTTAATTAGTGGTTGCTCTATTTTCTTTCAGTTCAACCTTCCATTAATACGGGCCAATTAACTGTCAAGTGTATTTACAAAGATATCTTCTTTTTTCATTTGCCGCTCTGTATTTCTAAGTTCATCATTACTCAATCCATCTAATAATAAAACAACCTTTGGATTATATAAAATAATGAATGAGCACCTAAGTGGTCCCAAATTAATGCTTGAAATACACACACACACACACACACACACACACACACACACACACACACACACGAGGAGAATCGTGGAAGAAACTGGTAGGCCAGGATCTGTTACTTCCTAGACACGCCTTAGGATTAATGCGAATCCATCATGTTCCACAGCCACCCTTGTCACGCATTTCTGAAGGAAAAGCCCTCATTAAAAGCCAGCGTAATGACTAAGCCTGGCCCAGGTAGGAATTTTACACTTGAGGTAGAATGTGATTACTGGGGCCACTGGTATTGTGACCAGTTGCCCTGCTAGTGCGGGGGGAACCTGATGAGTATTTAACAGATTCCTGTAAGCTCTCCTCAAAATAAACTGGCTCTAGAACTCTCTCCCCTCCCAGACTTCCTCCGAGAACACAGTCTTCCCCTTTCTTTATCCTTTCATTTTGGAAAACAACGTCCTGTTTCTCTGGTTTTTCAAATGCCCCCAACCGGAAGCTTGGGATTTACTTTCACTTTGCCTGCATTGTGGCCCAGAACAAATAAAACCTTTTCCATTCTAATTGAACAGGGAGTTAAAAAAAAAAAAAAGATGAACTAAAATCTAAGCATTAAACACACACACACACACACACACACACACACACACACACACACACACACACACCAAGTACATTTAATGACGAAGTCACCAGTATTCTCAGACTTCACAGGCAGAACAAAGTTGTATTCCACCTCTGTGTGGTAGCACGGGTGGGAGCTCACGCTCGTGTGTGGTTACTTTCCTGGGTCTCCCCTTCTAATTATAAGAAACGCAGAGTGCATTAGCAACCTTTAAACGCGGTTTCACCTTGTGATCAGAAAACCACTTTCCTGGAACAGGCTTAGCGAAGCAAGCCCGAGTTTTCAGAGTAGGGGACAAGATGCTATCCAAACTGAAATTTCAAGGCAAGAAGGGATCCTTTCCAAAGTGAGATAAGTCCAGAGAGAGGCCATTCGGGCAACTGCCTCTTAACATCTGTCTGAAGTCATCAAGGCCATTACATTCTGCTGGTTATACAATCTGCTGTTTAACCAACTTCCTGCAAAAGCATGGTCAGAGAGCATATTTAAACCCAAGGGCAAAGGGACTCCACTAACCGTGAGGGGAAAGCAGGGCCTCCCTGCACCCAGGCATAGCACCCTCCAGGTTACCTCATTCCCCTGAACCTGCCACGTGGCCTTTTCAAAGAGAGGACAACAGCCCAGCCAGGCCTGACCACGTGGTTCTGGCCACCATGCCAACGTGCATCACCTGCCATTCAACACTGGCATCTGCAAAGGTGGAAAGTAGGTGGTACATTGAGGTGGCGAAAGAAACAAACCAAAAGAGTGCTTTTGGCTAGCTTGGCATTCCCATCCCTGGGTTGAAATTCACAGGGGTGTTCTCCCTGAACAAGGAAGGTATGTAGAGCTCCGGATGGCTGGAGCAAAAAGGATTAGATACCTCCCCGACACTGCAGGCTTCCCTGTGGAATAAATCCTCCACTCCCTCTCACTCCCCTGCATTTCCAAGCAGGGCTTTAGCCCTCCATTATTGTGAATGTTCTTTGGCCCACAGCAAAAAATATTGACAAAATTCCGCTTTGAAGACAGTTATTGTCTCTGTGTACTTGATAGCAGCCTTCAGAAATTCACCTGCTGACATTAAATCCTTGAGTTTGGGTGAGCGGAGAGAGCATTTGCCACATCTCAAGCCCTTCCACGGTAGCAGCAGCAAATCAAATTATTCCTTCAATTAAACTAGCTTTGTGCCTAAAAGAAAGAGCGGAGAGAGGCCACGGGCTTCTCCCCCTGGCGTGCGACCCAAGCCATCATCCTCTCTAAACCCCACGATTCTGGGGTGATCTAATGGCTTAGTGTTCTTGGGTGCTATAGCTCATAAAGGTAAATCTACTATAGAGATTTCAGTTGTACTGCGTGCTCTGAGCTGGCAGGGGACGCTGATGGAGCCGTGCATGGGGGTACACGTTGATCAGCCTGATGTAGGTCTCTCTGACTCTGCGTGTGCGCCTTTCTGTCGGCCATCGCTCCCTCCTCCACCTCCCCTTCCCCACTCATTACCCATCCCTGTCTGTGCACCCACTGCACTGCACTGCACTCAATGACACTGCATCCTGCTGAACACTGTGCCCACTGTCATCCCCACCTCCTGAGGGAAGGAGGGACCAGCCTCCATGCCTGCAGTAGGGTTGCAGGACGTTTGGCTTCTGCTGTGAAACCGTGCACAGAGGCTGCATGAAAGCACTGTGGTAAGACAGCCCAGGGTAGCCCATGCCTACGAGCTCACTTGCTTCCAGAGAGCTAGCTAACAAATGTCCCGTGTTCAACTCCACTCGCAAAACATCCAGCTCAGAAGAGCAAACCATGAACAGCCCCCTCTCCGACGAGGATGCTCAGAGAGCCGAGAAAGGCTGAAAAGGACGTGAGCACATGTTCCCGGGAAGATAGAGATCTACCCTTTCCAGGGTCCCGTTGGCAGAAGTCAGAGATGGGTCCAACCCAAGACTGCATCCCCAAGTGTAATGAGAACCATACTCAACGAAATAAAATGCCATCTCCCCTCTCCGTCCGCAAAAGGAGCAGCCATTAAAGAATATCGGTATCTTCTGCTGCGATTATGAATAACTGGTGACAGAAATTAAATGACAGTTTTTCCGTAATGAAGCCGTGGGTAGGGAAATAAGATTCCCTCACTCGTGCCTCTGGTACTTGCCTGGGAGAGATGGGAATCCTCGACTTAGAACACAACCTGCAGCTTGAATGGGCAAAGTTTAAAGGGACAAAGGGAGAGGGTTTCACTAAAATAAAAATAATAAAAATAAAAATAAAAAAACAGGATAAAGTGAGAGACTCCAGAAGCTTTCAAAACAGGAAGCTCGGCATAGAGTCCAAAGAACTAAGGAGACAATACCAAGCATCTCTATGCCTTTCAGAAGTTGGGGGTCCGTGTAAATGCCCTCCTTTTCCAAAGGGGCATGCTGAAGCCCCGAGCATCATTTGTTTCGGTGTCGTGGACCATTTTCCTGAAGCCAGCTTCTAAAAATACCAAGAGGAGTTCACCCCTCTGCTTTTCTCTTTTTTTTTACCTAAAGGCAAAAAAGTAAATCCAGTTTCTCTTCACAGATCCGCAGGCCTGGTTTTAATTTGCGCAATAGTCCTTTTGATAACAATGCCTAGTTAAAACATCCATTAAAAGTCTGCAGCAGGCATTTAATGGGAGGAAAATCTAATAGGGCTCTACTGGAACTCCTTCATTAACTTTTAAAAGAGTTCTCTCCTAGAGCGCTGGGCGGAGGTGTGGAGAGAAGTCAGAGACAGACAGACAGCCACAGAGGAGAGGGGAGAGGTTACATACTCTACACACTCTAGCCTGGGGTTCTTTGAAAAGAATTAGGTTAAATACTCTTTCCTTTTCTCAGTCATCCAAACCAAGCCTTACTAGAATAAGGCCTCAGCCATTGTCCTCAAGTTACAACAGTGAGAGTCACTGTCCAGGGGGCAATAAGAATCATAGGTCAACAAGACACTATAAGCTTCATGAACCTTACAGTCTTCCCAGAACACCACAGCTTTAGCAGAATCTCAGAGGCCTTATATAACTCTAGAACTTTCCTCCCGAGCAAAGGCAAGTGCTGAGCCCAGGCTATCAGAAAGACCCCAGGAAGAGAGGCTCCCACCTCACTGTCTGATCTGACAACACATGCTTGTGAGAAAAATAAACTCAGATCTGGGCTTCTGCTCCAATGCCTGGCTTGGAGACTTGGGTCAGCTCGTCCTCCTCTATATAAATGAAGCTTGTGGTTAAGCCAGCATGGCATCATGTTGGCTAACACGTGGTTTTCCCGACATGGAAGCTCTTACATTATGCTAAGAGAGCCAACAACAATGGGAAATCAACCTCCCTCAGAACTGACCAGTGCTTGGGGAAAACCGGGGCTCCTAAACAGGAGCTCCACCACGGCTTGGCTCCTCGCCGCCTTCACCCTGCCTTCCGCTCAGCGCTCATGACAACATCTCTTTATTTCCTAGAAATCCATTGCCTTTCCTTCTGATGTTAACAAGCTGCATGGGTTTTGAATGGTGTGGCCCTAATTTTCCACGAGCCGTGCCCTGTCAGGAATGCACGTAGCTAAGTGCCTGCATGGAGACCCTATTGATAGCTTTGAGAAAAGGCAGATTTATCCAAGTTCAGATGATGGCTGTGCTCATATATTTGGGCTCCTGGACTAATTTAAAGTTGACAAACCAAAGGATTTATGCCCCCAGTGAGAATGTAGAGTATATGTCATTCTCTAAAGTCTGACCATTCCTCAACTATCCCTACAAATTCTGCCAAAAAAAAAAAAAAAATTCTGGTACAAACATGGCAGACAAGGGTCTTTCTGGGCTGCTGTGTAAAACCACAAACTCGCTTTATTCACCCTGCTGCATAAAAGTCACTGGTTTTCAAAGAGCCTTTGTCCACTCACCATTCCTCATTCCGTAACCCACCCAGCCAAGAGGCAACTTTCTGGGTTAACTCCCTGTGACAAGTTACCTGTGATCACCTGCATTGCCTGACTTGGCTGAGCAATGTTTGAGGGCTGTCTCAGTGATTAAGAGCACAGTGTTCTCAACCGAAAAGACCAGAGTCTGAATCCCACCACCCATGTTGCATGGTTCACCACTGTCTGTAAATTCAGTCCCAAGGCATCCTACACGCTCTTCTGGTCTCCATGGGAACCTCCATGTATGGTATGGGTGTGTACTCAAGTGTACACATGTGCACACATGCACACATACACATACACTTTTTTTTTAATTTAATTTTGTGCTTGCCTTTTCCCACTTGAGATTTAAATGCTTATAGACCTACAGCTGATTTATTCCTCCAAATAAATACCCAGTAGATTAAACCTTGGGCATGGAGATGCTCAGATATCGTTGAAGAACAGACTAGAAATATGCGTGACTGTGAGGATGACCCTCTGACCCCCAGCGGACATGGAAACTGGAATGAATGAATGGACCTTCCCAGATACCTACAAACTCTGCTCACCCCGACCTGCCTCAGAACCCCATGCAAAGATGTTCACCCAGCCTCGGTACCCTGCACTTAAACTCCTCAGGCTATCTCCAGGGTTAGGTATCCCTTAGGTTTGCCAAACCCCTGGCCTGTGCACTTGGGGGAAGGTCAGAGCTGGTGTACAGGTTAGAGTTACACTTGTTTGCTGGGAAGGTCCCTCGGAGTGGGGCAGAGAGATACATCCATAAAAGGGGAGGGAATGCATCCCAGAGTCTGGGCCACAATGTTTCAAACTGATGACTTAAAGGCTAAAAAAACAAAAACAAAACAAAACAAAAAAAACCCACGAGGCCACAAAAGCCAGGTGTCAGGCACAGGACCACTTTGTCTGAGGATGATGCCAGCAGGAACAGTTTACTATGCAGTTGTCAAGCTTTACGGAAATGTATTCAAATAGCAAATGATACACCCATCTGCTGACCTTGGTTTTCCTTGGAGTTGTATCACTGAGTCATGTTACAAGTTTCCTGAGGAGGATTGAAGGACCCTTCTTTTGTCTCACCTTCCAACCTGGCACAGCTGCAGGACTCCCTGCAGCTGTCAAGTCAGCTCTGCAGATACACCATGTCCTCCAAGATTAGCCGATTCCTTCCCATGTCAGTGTGAGCTCACAATACCAAGCTCAAAATACCAGGAGTCAAAGAGAAACACCGAGTCAGCTGGCTATTGCCAACAAATCTACCAATAACTATTGGGGTGTCAAGCCTAATTAGTAATACCCCTTGAGTAGATTTATAATGCAAAATTCACTTGAACCACTATATCTAGTCTTCAACGGAAATTGCTGTTGACGAGAATTGTTTGTGAACATTTCTATGTGGTGTCTAATGGATCAAAGTTTCCTCCAGCGTACAGGCTCTCCCAGAACCTCACTATGTTACTTCCTTCAGAGGCAGAGAGAGTCTCTGCCAATGCTGTTAGCCTAGTTTTGATGACATCACATTGAATGTCATTGGTCCTAAATACAGTGATCTGTGTGGCTTTAGGACAAGAGGTCGGGGGTACAGCGGCCACATGAAGGCAGGAACAGAGATGGGAGTGGTGTGTCAGAAGTCAAGGAGAAGGCCAAAGCCTACCAGAGGCCACAGGATGCAGAGAGAAACAGGGAGGATCTTCCTAGGGAGCTTGAACAGGAAGTGTGGCAATAACGCCTTGATCTTTGCTTATGGCCCCCAGGACCAGGAGACACTAAATTGCTGCTCCTGTTGCTAGTAGAATTACTACTCTTCCGATATTAAATGCTTGTCCCTACATTACCTGAGACGCAAAGAAGAAATCAAAGACCTTCACTAGGAGAGCTGTGAACGTCACGAAATAACACTGGTAGAAGGAAGTGGCCATGATGGTCTATTCCCTGTGGGCAGTCTCTTCCAGGTCACCCTCTTATCCTCCAGTTCCTGATTCAGGGGAATGAATCTGCCCTGACTTGCTCAGCAATGCAGTGAGTGGCTCCCGGACAGGCATGGGAGCCAGCCTCGGCCAGAAGACCCTATGATGTATTCTTAACTATACATGCTCACATGTGCCCGCCTTCTAGAGGGTACTGCTAGAAATGGGGCAGAAGTGAGGACCTCTAACTCCAGAAACATTCCTACTAAGGAGAGGGCTGACAGTACCAACCTATGGATATACCCACTCTTGTGAGGATACAATCTGTTTGTGACTGCATCCCACACTCAGTGAGGGGAAGGTCATTCTATGGGGTCCCCACAGATGTGTCCCAAAGCCAGAGCACACGGTGATGGTCCTACCAAGATGCCATACAGAGACTGCTATCTCAGTATAGCAGAACAGTCACTTCATACAGAAAACACTCCCTGGGCCACTGTCCTAACCATTCAAATAAATGGCAGATTGAATGACTTATTAAGTCGCTGAGTTTTTTTAACCATGAACACTGAGAAGGCCTGTGTTCTGTGACTGTCCTGGCATTGGGACCTGCGCTCATTCTGTTGAAGGATCTCATACTAAAGGGGAGGCTGATGCCAACAACAGGAAAGGCTTCTATATACAATGAAACTGCAGCACTCACCACCACTCTCGGGGGCCCTAAGGTCCAAACGAGCCATAGGAAGGCAGGAGTCGTGAGATGTCCCCTCAGTATGTACACAGATCCATGTACATGACAGACCACAGGTAAGAGACAGCCAGGGACAGGATAGAAATGGCATTGCTATTAGGGAAAGAGAGCTGAGGTAGCAACCAAGAAGTGGCGTAGTAAAAGACACAGCACAAAAGTGACTGAGACCTTTAAATATGCCTGGGTGGGACCTTAATCACTCTGCAAATCACAATGTTTCCTGGGAGTTCTGACAGTGGAGTTTTATACATCACTTTTTGGAGTATCTTCCCAAAACTCGAGGCTTAGCCAGGAAGGAGGAAGGGAGGGAGATGTGTATGTGTATATGTGTATGTGGCTGTGTGCATGTGTGTATGTATATATGTGTGTGTGTGTGTGTGCATATGTAATATATGTAAATATGTGTATATATGTAATTGTATACATGTGTGTATGTGTATATGTGTGTGTAGTGTGAATGTGCATGTGTGTATGTGTATGCGTATATATGTGATTGTGTGCATGTGTGTATGTGTAATGTATGTGTATAGTGTGAATGTGCATGTGTTTATCTGTGCATTGTGAAATGTGAAGTGCATTGTATAGTATGAATGTGCATGTATACATGTGTATAGTGTGAATATGGACATGTTTAGTGTGAATGTGAGTGTGTATAGTGCGAATGTGCATGTAGCAATTTCTTCTCAAACACTAACTCACTCTCCTTGAAATTTTCATAAACATTATTTCCAAGGAGAGAGTGACAAGCCTAAAACCACACATGAGAGAGAAATGCAGGGGGAAGTCTTTGAACATGAAATTCCATACTACAGACAGCAGTAAAACGGGTTTAGATTTGCTTGGTAAAACCACAATTTACTTTTTTTTTTAAATGTTAGACTCTCCAAGGATATTTCTATTTCCTAAGGTCAAAAGTTCACAATTTATCTTTGAAGGATAAATTCTACCACTGGGCCCAAGGAAAGGGGCGTTAAACACTTTAATCCTATTTTTCCCATATTCATAACAGATGACAAAGAAAGCTAGGGAAATGAATGGCTCTGCCACAGATGGAGAACTGTCAAGAAATACGAGGTTTTCTCACGACGGGAAGCGTGCCGGGTGCGTGATCTGAGTCTATTCTTTCTAGCAGACATATGTATGTCTTGTGGAGGAAAACAGAAGCCTAATATATATATATATATATATATATATATATATATATATATATATACACATACACACATACATATATATGTATATATGTGTGTGTATATGTATATATGTATATATATTATATATGTATATATACATACATATATAATTTAATAATATATAATATATATTTAAAATATATTTTTAAAGGACTGGGGCCTTTATCTCATACAGAGATGTGTCCAATTGAATGAGAATTTGCTTCACAACTAATAGCCTAAAAGAAATTTTATTTTGGGGGTTGGGGATTTAGCTCAGTGGTAGAGCGCTTGCCTAGGAAGCGCAAGGCCCTGGGTTCGGTCCCCAGCTCCAAAAAAAAGAACCAAAAGAAAAAAAAAGAAATTTTATTTTGGAATTTAAACTGAATGAATGGTTGAGGTCTCAACATCTTTCCATAATAAAATTAATCTATCATCACACAAATAAAAAAAAGAAACTACATGTGCACACACACACACACGAATATATACGGGCACACACATGCACATACACGAATATACCTTACAGGTATACCACAGGAGCTTAGCTTTGAGTCTCCCTTTAAATTTGAATTAAAAATAATTCATCTGGTACTGGGTGTGGTGGTTCACGCCTATAATCGTATCTGGCTAAGGCAGAAGGGTTACCTTCAGTTAGAAAGCAACTGGGCTATACAGTGAGTTCGAGACCAGTATGCTAAGAGCTAACAGCCTGCCTAAAATATTTTTTAAGACAGAAACACTGTCAGCTATGCATAAAATTAAGACAACTATCTTAACAAGCAGGATTTAAACAAATATGGACATACTATGGTACCAAAGCCTCAGAGCCCCTTTGTGGGAGACCCAGAAGGCTGAGGAAGCTTCAGCCTGCTCCTCCTCCCTTCCTTCCTCCGTTTCCCAGTGGCGTGAAAGGAGCAGGAAGAGAGCGAGGAAGCTGAGCTGGTCTGACAGCACACATGAACAGACAGTCTGGACCATCCCCTGTTAATTTTGCTAATAAATGGGATGATGGTTCTAGGTAGCCAAAACACATAGGAAAATATATGCCAGGCAGCTAATTAATAACGATACATTATTTTGCTGGACTTGCCATGGTTTTGGCTTCTTAAGGCTTGTTGCTTGCTGTAATTTCCTCTCTCACATGACTCACCCTTTACATCGTGTACATAATCCTGTGTTCTTCTAAAAGACCCCCTTCAGAAAATCCAGGGCTGCCCATGATGAAAATGCAGGCTACCTGGTCCTCATTTCCTACAGGTAAACCTATGATGTTGTTCACTCAGCATCTACTGGGAGCTCTGAATAGGATACAAGCCCCTGCCCTTGGCCCACAGTCGATTCCACTCTAAGCACACTCTACCCATGCACAGAGAACAAAATCAACATCATCCGGTAGGCCCTCTTCCTTGGACACTGTGATTTCCTGTCCCAGTTAGCCAACTTTTAATAGTAAACCCAGAGCTCCCAGCATGTCCCTGCCTGCAGCCGGAAACAACACACATCAACTCTACACTGACATCTGTGCACAAGCAGTTCTGTGCTGTCTAGAGCCATTCCGTCCACGGTGCCATGGCCACCTCACAACAGTGGCATCCTGCCCACCCATGTGGAACGGAACGTCATTTGCCTTCCCACGTTGCAGAAGCTGACGTTAAACGTTGGCAGGTTAAGAGAGTAAAGGAAAGTGAAATGGAGGATGATACCCAGTTTCTCCTGCAGTGTAACACTGGAGTCACTGGGCAGATAAGAGCAGAACCAGCAGACAGTGTGTGTGTATGGGGGGAGGGGTGCAGCTATGTGTGCACACAGACACACTCATGAGCCTGAACATGAGGGGTATGATTTTGTTCCTATTTCACATATGGGTGTGAAGAGGGGAGTCACTAAGGAGGTGACACAGGGGGTGACACAACAATCTAGAACAGATCTTATGAAACCGTCAAGCCACAACCTGAGAAGCTTCCACCCCAAAACCATTCCCTACACCCCAGCAACCCAAAACCGTGCCAAGACAGGCATGGGTCCAAAGTGGAGATGTTCAGACCTGCCGACAGTTTCAAAGGAATCAGAAACTTCAGGGATCCGTTATTAACCCTATTATAAGGAATCTCATATTCTATAAGCCTCAGTGTATAAACAGAGATAACAGGATCCATAGGAAAATTGAATTACATAACGCAAGTGACGGGCGCCAGGGGTCTGGTTTATTTAGCCACCGTACAACTACATAGGGAGCACCTACCACTTCCCAGTCACTACTCCCTGCCACTGCAACTGCTCTAAGAAGAGCAGCAGTCAGGAGATGAAACCCATCTCCAGAGGGGCTTCCAGTCTGGAGTGGGTTTTGTTCCTAATGCTATTAGACACTGGTGGTTTGAAAAGGCACCCAAAGTGAAGGAAGTCACATCCACCATTCAACAACTAAATAACTAAACGCTATTTTCTTTCATGGTGTTTATGCACATGTAGTATGTGCATGCCTGTGTTGGTGTGTGCTTCTGTGTGTGCATGTGGAATCCAGCAGTCTTCCATCATTCTCTACCTTATTTCTCCATTCCTACGGGTCCTAGGATTATCTCTGCTTCTATCACTGGCCTAGAGTGCGCTGATTATACTGGACTTGCTGCTCAATCAGCTCCAGGGATCCTCCTGTCCATCTGTACCTCCCCAGCACAGGACTAAGGATAAGTATACAATGTTGCCCCTAACCTTTACCTCAGTACCGGGGCATCTGAGCTTAGACTGCAGGATTACTAGGAGCCCTCTCCTCTACCATCCTGTTTCCTTTGTAACAATCTAACAATCCAGAGTGCAAATGTAACAGCTGTACCTTGACAGCAGACATTCTGTCTCCTTGTCCAGCTTCCAGAACAGAAGGCTGAGGAAGCCCTCACCAGGAAGCAGCAGCGGCAGGTTTTCAAGAAAATGTGAAACTGCTGGAAGGGCGTCTACCCAAAGAAGCCCGCAGACCTTTTTGAGTCCTGGAGGATTAGAAGAGATGAGATCCACAGCCCTGGTCAGATAAGGGCTGAGTTCTGGGTGCCCTGGCACTCTTGGATACTGGCAGGGTAGCTGGGTACATCGTGGGCAATATATCAGCCCTGAATAGATAGAGATACGGGTGCTGGGGCTTTAGAGAGCCCTCACTGCCCAAACCATAGCTAAGCTTCCCACCTGAGGGTGCAAGGGCTGACAGAAGAGATGCTGGCGGTCAGTCAGAGGCAGGAGAAGCTGGGAGGTCCCCAGTGCCAGTGGCAGAGGCAGAGCAAGGCGGTGAGCCGTTGAGTTATGTGGAGGCAAAGAGAAGAAGGCAGGTGAGATAAATTGGAAAATGGATTTTTTTTTTTGTTTCCCACATTCAATCCTGATAACATTTATTTCATTACTCAATGAGATTTTTACGTCCAGGGGATGCATAATAAAATATTTTATATAAAGTTAATATTGATAACCGCTTTAGTCTTTGGCATGCTCTTGCCATCCTGTGAGAGTCGTTATCTTGAGGGCCCTCCTCACAATTTTTCTTTTCCCCAGAATGGTCTGAAAACAAGCAAGTACTCAAAGTAAGTATTTATTGAATGAATAAAGCCGTGAATGAGCCAGCAATGGAAGAAGTGAGCCAGTGAACGGATCTATGGGGTCGGATCATTGCCATGCTCAGCAACCCCATCTACAGCGGAGAAATCTAACATTTCACGTTGCATGTGACCCTATCTGTTCCAGTGTTCTTTCCAGTACACGAATCGGGGGCCCCTTAGATGGTTCCAGATAGGCACTAATGAGAGTCCAAGACCCTTTAGGGCTGTATGCCAAGAAGCCAAGGGGGTTATATGTTTAATGTCAATATTTATTTCTTATTTACATCCCTGGCTTGTTCAAGGAGGATTTAAGGCAGTTTAATTTACACTCAAGAAGGCTGTGCTGATTAAAACCTCATTTTTGTACACATGAAATAATGTGTGTAAAACACCTCCCAGCACCCCCACGCATCCCCTCTTCACAAGCCCCAGAAATCCTAGGCACTAGGGCCTATGATATATATATATATATATATATATATATATATATATATATATATACATATATATATATGTATATATATATATACACATATATATGTGTGTGTGTGTGTGTATATATATATATATATATATATATAATTATTACTCAGTTAAAGCAGTTTCTCAACAGACAAACATCTTCCGACGCTCTGGGTCTACGGAGAAAATGAAATAAAAGACGCTGCAGCATACCACAGTATCTAAAATTTATTGTAAAAACCATCTAAAATATCACAGAAACAATTTCTCCCTTGAGTGTTTTATGAGCTGCGAATGTGAAGAAGAAAAATATTTTTACAGATACCTTGAACTAAGTTTATAGAAATATGTATGTGAGTAACTAGGCCATATTTAACAGAAAAGCTAACGGCAATGTGAAAAACTGCTTGGCATTTTCCTAATTCGACTTGGTAACCAACCGACTTGCATAAAAACATGTAACAAAGGCCATCTTATGCACAGGCATTCACAACCGGCTGGGAGCCGGGAGGGGGGTTGGAGGAGGGGGATCCTTCCACATAGCTGTGCAAAGTCCGGGCAAGCCAGTTAGTGTCCCCAGCCCACTGTTGCCTGTTCTCAGGAACCGTATTTCCTATGACTTATTAGATTCTGGAGCAATTGTTCTCTGAAGAGCACAAAATGCTACAGAATAACTTTTGAAATGGAGAAAACTTCACGCCTATCACTGAAAATTTGTTAGAGGAGCTGGTAGAGAGAGAAGAAGATAGACAGACAGACGGAAAGAAAAATGGAAGCAAAGAAAGAGCCAAGGAGGGGAGCAGCAAGGCCAAGAGGAGACAAGGTGTGCAGGGAAGCCATCATCGGTTGTCATTCCAACATGAGGCTCTGTGAGCTGCCACAGTCCTACCAGACCCATAACCTCTGGCTCTGGTAGTTATGACCACAACTGTGGCTGGCCACTGGGGCTCATTGACTGTTGCCAGGGAAAAAAATGCCCCCCACCCAGATTTACAGAGCACATCTCAGCTGTGCTCTGCTGATAAAGTGAGGGGACCATTCAGTGTAAACATCTTATAAACACTAGTAAAGGAAGGAGCCTCTATTTCACATGCTACCTACAAGGGAAGGTGTGTGTGTGTGTGTGTGTGTGTGTGTGTGTGTGTGTGTGTGTGTGTGTTCATGTATACCTGTGCTTGTGTGTGTTCATGTATACCTGTGTGCTCATGTGTGTATGTGTTCATGTTTGTGTATGCTTGTGTGTGTGTTCATGTGTATGTGTGTGCTCATGTGTGTCTGTGTGCTCATGTGTATGTGTGTGCTCATGTGTATGTGTGTGCTCATGTGTATGTGTGTGCTCATGTGTGTGCATGTGTTCATGTGTGCCTGTGTGCTCATGTGTGTGTGTGTTCATGTGTGTGTGTTCATGTGTGCCTGTGTGCTCCTGTGTCTGTGTTCATGTGTACCAGTGTGCTTGTGTGTGTGTGTATGTGTGTGTGTGCATGCTTGTGTGTGTGTGTGCTCGTGTGTGTGTGTGTGTGTGTGTGTGTGTGTGTGTGTTCCTTTGGGTATGTGCACATGTGAATGCAAAGATTGATATTAGATATCCTCTCTGCTTGCTTTCCACCTTATCCTTTGAGGCTGGGTCTCCAACAGAACCTGGAGCTCCCCACTTCAGCTACATTGACTGCTATGGTGTAGCTGCCCTGAGATCTGCCTCCCTGGTGTTGGGGTTACAAATGCCTGCTACTGAAACCAGCTTTTTCATGGTCCTGAGGATTAAACCCAGGTCTTCCTACTTCAGCATCAGACACTTTAGCCACAAAAGCCATCACCCCAGCCCTTAGAAAGGGCTTTTAAAGAAATCATTTCATCCATGATTCCCAACCAATTCCCATGAGGAACATCTTCCTCACCCAGTAAGCAGAGTCTACTCCAGTATGACTCGACTACATGAAGTACCGAACGGAACTTGTCCAGTGGAGAATGAAAGGCAGCAAAGCACAAGCCCTCTGTGAGGAAGCATGAACGGATCAGGTCTGGTAGATTGTGCCCAGCACTGCATGAGCTACTGAAACCATCTTGTGTGAACCCACTAGAGTATAGTGACCATACTCACCTCCTCTGTTCACTTCCAGCCCAAACTAAAAAGAACCCCAACACATCTGAGCCCTCCAACAGGAACCACTTGTGACTCAGAACCATGCCCCCCACAGCAGTCCAACTTCTAGTACATTCCTCAGAGAGCTCTCATGCTACACGACACAATCCTTCCGGGGTTGCTACTGTATTTACTATGTTCACCTAACCATGCGCATACGGCAGCATAGCTGTGGCTTTTTCCCACAGATGAGCAGCCTACAACTCTAGTTCCCCCTAAAGGTAAAAAGAGATGGCCCACCAAAAGACACACAGAAGGATATGCTGGGAGTAACGTGCTTAATATTTTAGTTAGCCAAGATGGCTGCGGGCTACACACACAACTAACACCACTTTTATCTGTGGATGTAGAGCAAAACCCCAAGGACAATTCACACCACGGTCAGAAGCAGACCAGCCCAGAATGTCAGGACTGGGAAGATGAGGGAAACCCAGGGAGAAACTACCACCAGGCCTCCAACCCAAACATCAAGACAGGCCTGGGAAACAGGCTGCATGTTACCACAAACCCATTCCTTTAACGTGATCCCACAGTACAAAAGGCTTGGTAAATTGTAGCGTTATCCTATGCTTTTGTCAATCTACCTGGCCAGAGCTCAACTGGTAACAAAATCTAGAGTGGACATGAAATTACTTCAAGTCCCTTTTCACCCTGATAGGATAAACATTTACAGCTCGCTGTGGGGAAACTCTGTTTCTATTAGGGCTGGGAGTGCTACAAAAAATAGAGCAGACTTCCCTGAATTTGCTTTCCAAACCAGGGCTACAGAGATGGCTTGGTGGGTAAGAACATTTGTTCTGCAAGCATGGATACCTGAAGTTTAAATCACTAATACCTATGTAAAATAAATGGGCATGTATGGCTACAGTTCCAGCAATGGAGGCAGGGAGGAGGACAAGCCCGAGAGCTTGCTGGCCAGTCATCCTAGCCAAAAAGGCAACATTGGTTCAGTGAGAGACCAGTAAGACAGTGATAGAGAAAGACATCTTTGTCTGGTCTATGAATGCATGCACATAGGCACACCGGCCTGCACACTCACATGCATGCAACACATGCACGCGCACACACACACACACACACACACACACACACACACACACACACACACACTTCCACTGGACTAAGAATTCCAAGCAAGGGATGGAGCACACACGAGTGCATGGCACTCAGGTTCCTCAAGTCTTGGAGGAGTCCCTGTATTCACAGATCCGGTATCCAGAAGCCTTGAGCAGAAATCTCTTTCCTGTAAGAGGGGAAGAAAATGTCTCTGATTCTGGAAAATACCTATCAGATGAATATATGTAAAGGGAAATGTCTCCATGATAAATTGAGTAAGCAAATCAAACTTCCTTACATGAATCTTAGACCTTCCAGAGCACATGTGAAGCGGTGGGAACGGCCCCTGGTAAAGTCAAGAGGTAGAAAGGTTCCTGAAGACAAGAGTGGACTGGGCAGTTAGCATAGCTCTCCTGGCTTATACCCCCTGCCCACCTACACGGAGCCTGAAGGATCCGAATCTGGCCCCGATGACTGAAAAGTAGCTGTTGCATGCATTTTCCCCTCATCAGGGATCAGTTTTGAAGGCCTGGGATCTAACGTGCCAGGTACAGGCCTGGGGTCTAGCATACTGGGTGCAGGCCTAGGATCTAACGTACCAGGTGCAAGCAGGAAGTAGTACTCAAGCACCAACCAATACAACACAGATGTCTAGAAATGTGCTCTCGAAGTTAAGTGCTAAAAAGGTCCAGAGTCTTCTGGGGACAGTGACAGAAGAGCAGGGCCAACCCCATTTCATGACCACAGGAAGATGAGAAAGTGGGACAGAGTAGACAGGCAGAGGGAGCTGGGCTCTGGGTTAAACAGTCACAGCCCAGCTATAAGAAAGTTCTAGGGGTCTGAGCTGAGACAGGAGGCCAGTGCTAAGCCAGGCAATCCTGGGTACCTACCTGTCTGAGCATTCTCTCCTCCTGGACCTCCAGGGATAAATACATCACCGCCATGCACCATCACTCCCCGAGATGCTAGGTCAGTCCCTAACATGTGCCACCCATTGAGGTCTGGCTTTACCCTGCCAAGAAACTGGATTTTTTTTTTAAAACACCACTATGTAAATCTATAAACCATGTGATTCACCGTCCGTCCACCAGAGGCAGTCCCTTGAGCAATCTGCCCAGGGTGGCACAAACACAGAATGTAAGTGAAACATGCTGTGTGAAGAACATTTTTGAGCTTCCAAGTCAAGGAATTTTCCACACACTCCTTTGTTCTTCTTTTTTTTTTTTTTTTCTGGTGCTAGCCAGGAAGGGCCAGTACCACGCCAACAAATCACAGGGAAGACAAGGGAAGTGGGGTGGGGGTGGGGGGTGGGAGGTGGGGGAGACGACATCTCTTTAATTTTGTGAGCATGATGTTCACAGCCACTAAGGTCATACCTGCGTGTGTTGACTGACAACTTTTCAGCTTGATTCAAAGCAAACAGCTGCTGGTTTGATTGCCTAGCAACTAAAAATTGATGGATAGCCCTTAAGATGAATAACTACCATAAATCACCCCATTCAAACTCTCTGAGAAAAAAAAAATTAAAAAACAATGGTTTTCGTGACATTTGCTGCACTCCATAATGTGCCGTGATAAATTTGGCCCCCTCGTGGATGCGGGGCCAGGGTTGCCCAAGCTGAGTCGGTTTCTGTGTTTCCCTCGTGTTCTTCATTCTCCTTCTTAGTTCTCCATACATGCTGCCTGTCAGAAACACGGGCCCCCAAGTGCCTGTCAGTCACTGAGACAGAGTCACCGCTGATCCCTTATCCCCGAACACCACTTCATCAGGAAATCGCAGCCCTATATCACAAAGACAGCAGAGCGCCTCATGCATTAATAACGGTTATGGTATATTTAGTGGTAATGACTTGACCTCAACCAACATTACGTACGCCATGATTCATACGAATTTGATAAACTACTTCCTGTTTGTAGACATCTCATATGGCCCTCGAAGAGCAGAAATCCGCTTTTAACTGGCAGGTTAAACACAGACCCGTAAGTCATGGTAAGAGGAGGTGCTTCTGGTGTTTGCCCTGTAATATCCCACTTCACCCCACCTAGAGAAAGTCCCAGAGACAACGGGGATGATGGAGAGGTCCACGTTTTCCAGATGTGACTTGCTGTACCTCCGCTTGGCTCTGAAGACAATCCTTCCTACCACAGTCTTCCTTTGTCCTCTCCTTCCTGTCGTACCTTAGCCTTGTTTTCTTTTTATTTAAGGTCAAATTTACAGGGAAGGCCGTTCCCCGGGGATCATCCAACCCACCTCCCACTGGGAGTTAGTTTAACAGGAAACAGGATCCTGCTTCCTCTCCCAATCAACACTGCCAGCATTCTGGGACTGCCCAAATGAACCAACTGTCCACTCGGCTGTCCTCAAGCAGGCTTGCACTCTCTGCAGCAGAGCATCGGTCACTCGGTCATCACAGGGAGAAACTTGTCCGCATTATTAGATGGTCATCTAATAACATAATATACCTCTCCCCAAACTGAGTGCTGAGAGTGCCCTGAATAAGAGGGATTACCTTTTGTTCAACAGACTACATGCCATTGCAAGAACTGTGAGGACGAAACAAAGAGGGACTTGGAGGATGCTAAGCCGTGCTCTCCTCTGTTCAGTGTGGCCCAGCGTTGCTAACGCCATGCTTGCTGGGAGCTTTTGCTGCTCAGGACAGACCAGAGTGCAGCAGTATGCCCCACACTGGGCTTCAAAAGTTCCTCTGTTCACTCTGTTCAGGAATGGAAGAAACGAAAACCAAGTTTGGGAAGCCACGGAGCCAGGGCCTAAGTAGCCAGCACATCCCCCCAGGCATTGGATACCCATCAGACGCTGCTTTAGGTATCCAGGTTTGAATTCCTAAATCCACACCTCAGGGAAAAGGAATAAATCGTCTACTAGGAGCGCCCAGCCTTTTGACAGGGCAGCACCGACACTGTCATCTACAGAATCCATCCTCGTGGCCGGTGGTGACCTAGAATTACAAAACAGCACAAGTCTCAATGTTTTAAGTGAGCGGTGTGCTGGCCTGCATTCACAACTACTACCGCATGCAACCCACAGAGCATCCAGCAAAGCAGTACCACCCTGCCATTTCCCAAGAGGGCTGCTAAGAGGACTGGGGGGGTGTCTAAAGGCCTGACTGTGGAAGCTTAGTTCCTATGCATCCTGGGAGTTGGTAGTTAAGCAAGTGTTGGGACCTGTTTCAACCCTTACAGATACCCATACACCTTCCCATGTTCCTGGCCTGGAATATTATGGGTGCCCTTGACCTCTAACCCAGAGTCTCCCTACTAACACCATCTCCCCTGTTCCCAGACACACGCATGCTATCATGCACCCCTGTACTCCAAGCACCACATAGTCTTACAAGGCTGGAGAAGGCCAATAGGGGAGCAGCCTGATGTTCACACTGTATGGCCATGGGCCCTCTCAGCCTTTCTCAGTATTTCTGCCTGGCTCTGACCACCCTTGGCCTTCCAGATGGGAAGGAACAGCCAGACTCGGTAAACAGGACAATCTGGAATACTGTCCCTTTAAGACTGAAACGCTTGTTTCCTTCCAGTAAGAAAAGTAAATCATACTACAGAGAGTTGAGCTTTGAAAAAAGCATCCATCCATTAAAGTTCACAGATCCCAGTTCTCAGGTTGTCCCTCCCCTGGCTGTGTCTCAAGTTACAGCCTTGTACAACCCAAGTCTAAATAATATTCACCATGATAAATGACACCATAACTCCGATATCCACAATCAATCTTTGCTTTAAAGATACATCCATCTTCAATAATGTTGATGGGGATTCTGTAAAATGGGAAACGTGACTGTCTCCCGGCCCTCCTGACGGAGGGGGAGGGAGGCCTGAGTGATGGCTGTCAGCCCACATCTGGCTGCAAAAATAAATTAGCCTTATGTAGACAAATGAAAGGGCCAGCCCTGCCTAGGAAGCAGCCACTCCTGAGCACTGGCTAATTTATAGGACATCTTTCTGGAAAGTTCCTGGCTGAGGCAACAGTCTCCCTGTCATCTCTTTAAACATTATCTGATGCTGCAAATGACCGTCATGGGGAAGGACTGCACACAGTCCAAGGGGCAGGGGGGAAGAAAACCGCCCACATTCTCTGCTAGGAAGAGGAAAATTTTTATTTTAGGCAAATGCTTTTTAGATTTTAACGCCAATTCCCACCCCCACCCCCAACCCGGGCCGGTTTGTTGCTGTGTTTGCCTTTTCACTTCTTTGGTGGTCTTAGGAAACACAGATAAAGTAAATAATTTGAGTAAAGATGGGTTTAGGGGAAGAAGAAGAAAAAAAAGAGTCCTCGAAACTCCTTCTGCTCATGTTTCATACGGAAAGACCACTGTCTTGCAGGCAGGAAGGGGACTACACATGCTAAGCCAGCTTGAGAAAGAGAGCTACCCAGTCTTAGGAAATAGCTTCCAAAGCAACCTGGGGAGGAACGCAACTAGGAAAGCTCTAAAATAAATGAGACCAAAGGTGCTCCTGACCAGAGGGCAGCCACTCTGCCAGGATCTTCCTGCTTCTAACCTTGGCTAAGGAAAGGGCACTCAGGCCCGTTAAGATGGGGGCGTGGTCGTGCACAGGGAAATGGGGGCTCCACGGGGTGTGTCGCAGAGTGATGCAGGACATCTGTTCCCAGGCTGGGAACAATCACCGATTTGGGCCCCAGAGCCTCCTGGGCAGCAGACACAGGCTGCATGGTCCTGGCTGGGGAGGGTTAACTCTGAAGGACTTACAGTAAGGATGAAAGACAGAACACACAGGCTTCCTGGCAAGGGCTCGTGGAGGGTAGGAGGGGACTGCAAAATGAACTCTCTCAGGCTTTGTGGCCGCCTTTCCCAAGGCCCGGCCTGGCCCCTTTGATAAATGACACATGTCATTCTGTCAGAGCTGACAGTACAGCTGGGAGCGCTGCTGATGCATGGCTCCTCTAAAAAGGAAATCAACTTTTTGGCACTGAGCGAGTCTGTGCCCTGTGTAAGGATTTTGTTTCTCAAAAAAGTAAAAGATAGACTTAGGATTGGCCGGGGAGGGAGGGCGGGGGCGGGGCAGGGGGGGAGTGGTGAAAAACAGATTGAAGGACAGCTTACACTTAACATAAATTAACTGGGTAACGGCAAAATGTGCTAGCCTGCGATAAATAAAAGCTACATTAGTCAATTATTAATCACACTCTAACTTGTAGCCAGAACCCTGGACTTGAATCTGAGGCCTGAGCTGACTTATAAACAGATAAGATGGTATTTGATAGATGTCTTCCAGGGAGTAATCAGGACGGAGTCAAAGGTTCAGTGGGCTCACCACTGAGGAAAACATGGAAAGTTCTGGAAACAAGGTGGGGCGAGCAGGGCCAGAGAGACCCATTCCGTGCAGACACAATACCTACTGACTGTGTAAGGAAAAGTACACCCGAAAGAAACTTCTGAACGCTTCCCCCTTCAGGACCCACCGTATTTTCCCAATATTCAAGATATTTACACACTGTCAACATTATGTTCCTGTTAGTACGTAAGACTGTCTGTCTTGGAAGATCTTGTCCCTGGTTTTGAACATGGACCTATTGAGTTATAGCCTGGGGATGGAGTGGGGTAGAATTGAGACAGGGTTTCTCCGTGTAGCCCTGGCTGTCCTGGAGCTCTGTGGACCAAACTGGCCTTGAACTCTAGAGATTTACCTGCCTCTGCCTCCCAGGTGCTGGGACTAGAGGCAATAGCTTTTAACTGGGGTCTAGTACAGGGATTTCCCAGGAGATGGGATTTATTTCAAAATTATTTAGTGGAGATTATAATGCCCACATTTTACTCTTCAAACTGGCACTTGACATTCACGTAGATTAAATCATTGAGCCACTCTGAGTCCGCCTTCCAACCAAGTGACTCTAGGTGTGGTTGGGTTGTGAACAGTTCACAACCCACCTAACAGCCAACTATACACAGTCTAGAGAACGCAGTCACACACACACACACACACACACACACACACACACGCACACACACACGCATGCACAAGTGCACTTGACCTTAAGGTATCACCATTTGTCATAATAAAGAATGAACTGTAAGTAATAAAGCACAACGAAACACAGTCAACGAAATATCAGGAAAAGCCCACCATGAAGAGTTGAGCCCGCTACGCTCTGTGCTTGCACACCACTGAATGAATCCGCTAAGGCTTCATCCAGGCAAGCTTCCGTCTGGGCTCGGAACACAGAAGGTGGTCGTTAGCTGTGAACTCTACATTCCAGGTGGGGGAGCTTAACTCCCATGAAGTTGAGGTTCTGAGAGGTCTGCTGAGGTCCAGGAGAGACTTGTGGTGCTCAAAAGGAAACGCTGAGGTTCCAGGTAGAAGGGCAAGGCATAGAGTAACACACGGGGCCAGAAGAAGGTGCCCGCACCACACACACCCAACAGGTGACACTAGAAACTGCATCTCCCAGTCCAAACGCAGCACAGGTCCCCCGGTGCCGAAAGAAGTGTCTGGCGAGTGACAAGCCTTTATTCTTCCTTAAAAGTGGTGTCAGTCTGCTCTTCCGGGAAGAGCAGGAAAACCCAGGAAGCCAGTGCCCTCATGCCCACACCCAGACCCAGGAGTCCCTGCCCTACCACCTCCAGATCTCACACAGGCAGGCAGGCAGGCAGGCAGGCAGACGCTCCCTTGTGCCATGATAGGAAAACAGCAGAAGAGCCCCAACTTGCATGGCTCAGTTTGCACATTTAACAAATAAAAAGAAACTAAGATGTTACCAAAAGCGAATTTCTGAGCATGATCAGCGTTTCTTTAGAAAGTGGGGAGGGGAGGAAGAAAGAAAATGAAAGGAAAGGAAAAAGGAAAAGTTGCTGTTTTGTGTCAGGTGGGTTAAATAAACCACAGAGCTGTAGAACGGTAATGCTTTTACAACCCTCTAGTTATACAAACCCTTCTCCTACAGGTAAGTAAACTGAGGCCTGGCAAAGGAAAAAAAAAAGAAAAAAAAAAAAAAACAACAACAAAAATCCTCAGGTCTGTATCCACTGTAGCACTGCCTACAACACCCAGATATCAATTGGCTTCTTCTTTTTTTTTTTTCTCTTCTTTCTTTCTTTTTTTTTTTTTTTTTATTAAAGTCAACCTCCTCATGGAAACACATGCAATTAACAGACAGGTTCCAAATCCAGCCTAAATGTTTTAAAGCCACTAACCTCAATGGCTTCTCTGTGGCCACAGGTAAGAGCGTGGGTGGGGTCATGCGTTAAAACATGGGCTGCTGTCTAAGCTTCTCCCTTCCTCCGGCTAAAATATAATTTTTCTTTAGTCCATAAAAAATTCAGATAGTGTGCAGAATGTTTATATACGACCAAGGTCTCTATTTAAAAGGTTTGGACTTTTACTTTATGACCTGTCCTTGATTTGACACTTCCGCTCATCAGGAAGGGATTTATAAAATAATCTTGAAGGTGAGGAACAGACATCTGTCAGGGACTAGCTGGGTTTCATGACTCGAAATGTAAGAGGAGAAAGAAATCCTGTTAAGCTCTCTTTAGTCACCAATAGACATCAAAGGTAATAATTAAAGAAGACAGACGTCATAAAACATAAATTTATGTCTATTTTAATAATGCACAAGTGGCATAGTGTGTAAAATATCTATTAGGTTGAAAGAACATGAAAACGTTCCAATATGGGGGTGGGGGAATCTATGTTTTGTTTTGGGGTATGTTCCCTTCCCTTTTTAAAAAAAAAAGTGAGGGTTTTTTTTTCACAAGTTTAAAGTGAAGTCTTTCCAAACCTCTGCCATCTGTGGGTACATGAACTATGAATGACCCCGGGGTGATTTGCACTCTGCTGAGAATCCCTTAGAAAGCTCGGGAAAAAGTATCATTAAGAATGACTGATGACTGTCAGTCATGGTTGACCTCATCCAGGCTTTGGTCTCTGCCTCAGTAATAAGCTGTCCTTTATTAGTACCAACACTCCATAAAGGGGGTGTGTTTAGTCACAGGATAGTGGCCTTCTAATGCCCATTGCTTCTCCGGAAAAGATTGATTGGTGTTCATTTTTACTGCCTTCCCTGCACATACAGAGCGAGGGCTGCAGAGCATCAGGGCTTGCAAACCACAGGCTTGGGGGAGGGGGTGGGAAAAAACATCTCAGAAGGGACAGAACCCAGGGCTGGGGGAATAGAGGCAATTCTTTCTTAAAGAAATCCATCTTTCAAAAAAAAAAAAAAACAGAATGCTGTACCACGATGCCATATGTATATCTGACTCCTGGGCCCCCGGAAGAGAAAGCCATGAAAGTAGATGTCTGTTGAAATGCAAGGGAAGGGCCCTTGCTGAACACAGCTTATCTTAAAAACAGAAAGGGACTCTGGCTTGGGACTCCAAAAGTGCAGTGGCTGAAAGCCTGCCCACAGAATTCAGCCTCATAACCAGCCTGACACCAAAATACAAGGATGCAATTATTACCCGTTAAAACGGAACATGTGAAACTTAAAAAAAAAAAATTCCCTATATGAGCACATAAAATCCTATCTACTGCCTTTGTATTAAACTACTAAATTGTTTTTAAGAGGCGATTGCTATAGAAACAGACAACTGAACTGTATGTGTGCGCATGTGCATGCACGTACACACACACACACTGTCCTAGGAGCCCTCAATCCCTTGCACTACCTCTGTCCCATGAGATGACTCTGACCCTCCCCAGTGCTCCAGCCCCACTGAGAATTCTCAGGTACTGCAAGGCTGGGGAGCATGGGCTCTACCACACAATGCTCTGAGCAGGTGCTCACACAACAAATGAAGACAATGTATCCCATGTGGTGCCCTCCATTCCAAATATGTCTATAAACAAATTTAGCTCACGGGGTGATTAATTTGCAGAACCCCTTCGAGAATAAGACAGGCGCCGTAGTCTAATGCCTTTAGCCAGTTACTCCCAGAAATTTAGCCAAACGCCACCACAAGATCCTGCCCTCAGAAAACTGCTGGAGAACCTTAAGATTGAGCCACACTTCACAGCGGCTCCATGAGAAGGAGCGTGAAAAAGATCACAGCGGTGGAGGGCCACGAGGTTTAAACACAGCCTGACTGTTGCAGAAAGTCAACACCTCATCTTGAGCAACTCGGGGAAGGACGGGAAGGACGGAAGGACGGAGGAAAGATAAGACCAAAGCCACCCTCCCCAGGTCTCTAACTGCAGGGCAGCTGTCCTGGTGTGGAACTGCCAGTGGGGTCAGGCCCCAGGTGTAGCCCAAGGCTCAGCTTCCCTGCAGGCTCAGTGTGAGTCAGGAGGAGGGTAAGGAGGAGGGGGGATCGTCTATGGACACCACAGCTGTAAGTCTGCTCTCCTCGAGACCTTTCAAGACACTGGTTTTTTCCAGTTAATGAAAGAAAAAGGGCAATGGAGGAGCTCCCCCGTGAACTCCGGGTGACCTCTGGATGCCTGACCTCTGCCCAGGTCGGCCAGCCTTTTATGCGTCCTTTCTTTACCATAGCTTCTTATAATGGATTTGTAGTTGACAAATAATACAAGTTCAAAACCTGTTAGGGGATGGGGGGAAAGAAGGAAGGGAACTTGATGCTACCAAACTGAAGTGATTCGACCACTTAGTGCCATCCCACATGTATAGTCGGTCTAGCAGGGTCGCATAGATCTTTGCACGCTCCCACCCCCTCAAGCTCCCACACACTGGCGTGTGGTGTATTGCTGCAGTACCCTGATGCTAACAAGCTGGAGTACTTCCTGGCTGGTGTGGAATATTTATGTCCTATTACTTCATGGACTGCTAGCAGATTCCTTCCATTTTAGATTGTATACACACACACACACACACACACACACACACAGAGAGGCATACACAGAGGCACACACACACACACACACACACACACACGCACGCCGTCATATATCCATACGGATATATAAATACATACATGTTCTTAAAGTTTGGGGACAGTTCAAAGGGATCTATACCCATCACCATAGTGCCTAGATATTGTTTATGGTCATATTTCTTGCCCATATTTGGCTGTTCTCCATGCCCGGTACCTACCCAGGTAATAGCCAAGCATGGCAGGCGAAACCAGACGTGTTTTACTGTTATTTTCACGTGGCTGAGAACTGAAGCAGGGCAGGCGCTCACAGAGTATTACACAGTTTACTGCATTAATAACAGGATGCCCCAGTGCTGTGACACACTCTGTACTTGAAATAAATATTAGTCACAATACTTGCGTTTTTAACTCCATATATTTTAAGGCTGAGCTCTGGCAATGACACGGGCGCAGGGGTGACTCGCCAATAAGGCACATTAACCACTCGGAACGGAGCCCTCTCCTCCGCACAGCATTCATTGATATGTCTCGCCACTCCTTGCTATGAATCTTACCGCTGGCTTTTTAAAAATAGTAAAATGTAATAAATACAGGTCTCTGAAAAGTTCACATTCCCAAGTTGGAGTGTGTAGTGACCTTCACCGCTGATTTAATTTATTTCTACGTCTTGCTGAAGATGCGTTTCACTTTTCACTAAAAACTGAGAATATTTTTTATAACTAAATTCTCTAAACCCCCAGTGGGTCTAGAACCCCCCACCCCCCCACATCCCCTGTCCATCAGTCTTCCGTTCACTGACACCTCCAACCAGCTTTTGGGTAGAATTTATAGGCTTGTAACTATTTGACCTATATTTTTCCCAGACACTATTTTCTCCACAAGAAGCTGGGGACACACCTTTCGAATCGCAGCCAGCAAGCTGAGGCAGACATGCCTGTGCCTCTATTTCAAATCTCAGAAAGGCACGTGAGGTTCAGTGTGGAACTGGTGTAGTGTTAACCCTGCCGGGAGCAGACGTGCAGGACAGGATATAGTAGCCCTGTGCCTGGGAGCTTGTGGGATTCAACTTGGCTGTTTTCTTTCCTGAAGAACATGCCACAGTCACTTGAGTCAGGGAACCCTGCACTATTAATTCCCAGCAAAAATAAAAATCATTAAAAAAAACAACAACAACAACAACAAAAAGCTACAACCAAGTAACTGATTCTCGACACAACACACCCCTCCCCTTCAAAAAGCAAAGGACAAATCCTTGTTTGCGTTGGTACAGAATCTCAGAGACACAACAGATGTGGAAAGGAAGCAGCGTCTACCCTCTGAGGAAGCTACTGCTTCGCCTAATGCAGCAGTGTGGGGTGAACAACACAGCCAGCCGAGATCAGAGTGCCTGGGGACAGGAGAGCTGAGGCAGGAGCTGGGCTGCAAGGCCTTCCTAGGAAACATGGGGTGGAAAGACCGTCCAAGTTGTGATTCTACCTCACTGTTAGTTTTATTTCACAGTGGAGCAGCCGAATCTATAAACAATTGAGTGCTAATTAAAATAGAAATCCAATCCAGATATTCCCAAGCCAGAATATCCAAGCAGGTGATTTAATACAGGATGTACTAAAAACAGATCTCAACTCAGAAATCCCTCTAAATATGACCTTGTCTTCCTTGCTTGACAATAACCATTAAGACTGGTAACTGGAGGCCGATTTACCCCATTCTCAGGAAACAACACTGCTGGATTTCCCTAAAGCCATATTTAACAGTATTTCCCTAGTAAGGTTAAAATATAAACCAGGTTTCGGGTACCCATACCCACCTCTGTATTTGTCTTGTCTATTTAAAAAAATATAATAATATGTTAAAACTAATATTTTAAGTCACTGTCAACGATTACTTTAGCCATCCACGGAGCACCGAGTTGTGAACGCAGAAGGGCCCGCCTGCAGGTGCAGGCTTCCAAGCACTCCATAGGCGTCCCTGGCAGTAGGCGCTAATAATCGGATTTTAAAATGTATCAAAACCCTGCGTGAATTGTGTCAGCCCCTACCCCTGGGCTTTCTTTTTTTTTTTTTTTTTTTTTTACATTTTCAGGTGAGTCACCTAAACAATCAGAGGGCAGAGTACCAACAGCATACCACCCCTGGGGGTCCTGCCATCCCCAGAAGGGACAGTGTGACTACTGAAATTATCACACCTCTGGGGACGGGAGCAAGCACTGCTCTAGACACCCACAGGCCTCTGCCTCCGAACTAATCCACAGCTCGAGGTCCACCCAACACACACACAAACAGTGGCTCCATCCTCACACCACTGCCGAGTCACCTTAAAATCCCTAGCCACAAGACCTGCATCCAGAATCACCATGATTAGAGAGTATGGAGAATGTTCAAGATAACTGCTTCTGGTGGTGGCAATTTTCCAAAATTAGTCTTTAAAAAAAAAAATCAGTTCAAGATTTA